>NW_027139447.1:0-200000 GCF_035084215.1 Heptranchias perlo | reverse complement strand
GTGTGTGTGTGTGGATGGTGTGTGTGTGTGTGTGTGTGGATGGTGTGTGATGTGTGTGTGGATGGTGTGTGTGTGTGTGGGATGGTGTGTGTGTGTGTGTGGATGGTGTGTGTGTGTGTGTGGATGGTGTGTGTGTGTGTGTGGATGGTGTGTGTGTGTGTGGATGGTGTGTGTGTGTGTGTGGATGGTGTGTGTGTGTGTGTGGATGGTGTGTGTGTGTGTGTGGATGGTGTGTGTGTGTGTGTGGATGTGTGTGTGTGTGTGTGGATGTGTGTGTGTGTGTGTGGATGGATTGTGTGTGTGTGTGGATGGTGTGTGTGTGTGTGTGTGTGTGTGGATGGTGTGTGTGTGTGTGGATGGTGTGTGTGTGTGTGTGGATGGTGTGTGTGTGTGTGTGTGGATGGTGTGTGTGTGTGTGTGTGTGGATGGTGTGTGTGTGTGTGTGGATGGTGTGTGTGTGTGTGTGGATGGTGTGTGTGTGTGTGTGGATGGTGTGTGTGTGTGTGTGTGGATGGTGTGTGTGTGTGTGTGGATGGTGTGTGTGTGTGTGGATGGTGTGTGTGTGTGTGTGGATGGTGTGTGTGTGTGTGGATGGTGTGTGTGTGTGTGTGGATGGTGTGTGTGTGTGTGTGGATGGTGTGTGTGTGTGTGGATGGTGTGTGTGTGTGTGTGGATGGTGTGTGTGTGTGTGTGTGTGGATGGTGTGTGTGTGTGTGGATGGTGTGTGTGTGTGTGTGTGTGGATGGTGTGTGTGTGTGTGTGGATGGTGTGTGTGTGTGTGTGGATGGTGTGTGTGTGTGTTGTGGATGGTGTGTGTGTGTGTGTGGATGGTGTGTGTGTGTGTGTGTGTGGATGGTGTGTGTGTGTGTTGTGGATGGTGTGTGTGTGTGTGTGGATGGTGTGTGTGTGTGTGTGGATGGTGTGTGTGTGTGTGTGTGTGGATGGTGTGTGTGTGTGTGTGGATGGTGTGTGTGTGTGTGTGGATGGTGTGTGTGTGTGTGGATGGTGTGTGTGTGTGTGTGGATGGTGTGTGTGTGTGTGGATGGTGTGTGTGTGTGTGTGGATGGTGTGTGTGTGTGTGTGTGGATGGTGTGTGTGTGTGTGGATGGTGTGTGTGTGTGGATGGTGTGTGTGTGTGTGTGGATGGTGTGTGTGTGTGTGTGGATGGTGTGTGTGTGTGTGGATGGTGTGTGTGTGTGTGTGTGTGTGGATGGGTGTGTGTGTGTGTGTGGATGGTGTGTGTGTGTGGTGGTGGTGTGTGTGGATGGTGTGTGTGTGTGTGGATGGTGTGTGTGTGTGTGGATGGTGTGGTGTGTGTGTGGATGGTGTGTGTGTGTGTGTGGATGGTGTGTGTGTGTGTGTGGATGGTGTGTGTGTGTGTGTGGATGGTGTGTGTGTGTGTGGATGGTGTGAGTGTGTGGATGGTGTGTGTGTGTGGATGGTGTGTGTGTGTGGATGGTGTGTGTGTGGTGTGTGTGGTGGATGGTGTGTGTGTGTGTGTGTGGATGGTGTGTGTGTGTGTGTGGATGGTGTGTGTGTGTGTGGTGTGTTGGATGTGTGTGTGTGTGTGTGTGTGTGGATGGTGTGTGTGTGTGTGTGGATGGTGTGTGTGTGTGTGTGTGGATGGTGTGTGTGTGTGTGTGGATGGTGTTGTGTGTGTGTGGATGGTGTGTGTGTGTGTGTGTGTGGATGGTGTGTGTGTGTGTGTGGTGTGTGGTGTGTGTGTGTGTGTGGATGGTGTGTGTGTGTGTGTGTGTGGATGGTGTGTGTGTGTGGTTGGTGTGTGTGTGTGTGTGTGTGGATGGTGTGTGTGTGTGTGTGTGTGGATGGTGTGTGTGTGTGTGGATGGTGTGTGTGTGTGGTGTGTGGATGGTGTGTGTGTGTGTGTGATGGTGTGTGTGTGTGTGGATGGTGTGTGTGTGTGTGGATGGTGTGTGTGTGTGTGTGGATGGTGTGTGTGTGTGTGTGTGGATGGTGTGTGTGTGTGTGGATGGTGTGTGTGTGTGTGTGATGGGTGTGTGTGTGTGTGTGTGTGGATGGTGTGTGTGTGTGTGGATGGTGTGTGTGTGTGTGTGGATGGTGTGTGTGTGTGTGTGGATGGTGTGGTGTGTGTGGTGGATGGTGTGTGTGTGTGTGGATGGTGTGTGTGTGTGTGTGGATGGTGTGTGTGTGTGTGTGGATGGTGTGTGTGTGTGGATGGTGTGTGTGTGTGTGGATGGTGTGTGTGTGTGTGGATGGTGTGTGTGTGTGTGGATGGTATGTGTGTGTGTGTGTGGATGGTGTGTGTGTGTGTGTGGATGGTGTGTGTGTGTGTGTGGATGGTGTGTGTGTGTGTGGATGGTGTGTGTGTGTGTGTGTGTGGATGGTGTGTGTGTGTGTGTGTGTGGATGGTGTGTGGTGTGTGTGTGTGGATGGTGTGTGTGTGTGTGGATGGTGTGTGTGTGTGTGGATGGTGTGTGTGTGTGTGGATGGTGTGTGTGTGTGTGATGTGTGTGTGTGTGTGTGTGTGTGTGTGTGGATGGTGTGTGTGTGTGTGTGTGTGGATGGTGTGTGGTTGTGTGTGTGGATGGGTGTGTGTGTGTGTGTGGATGGTGTGTGGTGTGTGTGGTGGTGGTGTGTGTGTTGATGGTGTGTGTGTGTGGATGGTGTGTGTGTGTGTGTGTTGATGGTGTGTGTGTGTGTGTGGATGGTGTGTGTGTGTGTGTGGATGGTGTGTGTGTGTGTGGATGGTGTGAGTGTGTGTGTGTGGATGGTGTGTGTGTGTGTGTGGATGGTGTGTGTGTGTGTGGATCGTGTGTGTGTGTGGATGGTGTGTGTGTGTGGATGTGTGTGTGTGTGTGGATGGTGTGTGTGTGTGTGGATGGTGTGTGTGTGTGTGGATCGGTGTGTGTGTGTGTGTGTGTGGATGGTGTGTGTGTGTGTGTGTGTGGATGGTGTGTGTGTGTGTGTGGATCGTGTGTGTGTGTGTGATGGTGAGTGTGTGTGTGGATGGTGTGTGTGTGTGTGGATGGTGTGTGTGTGTGTGTGGATGGTGTGTGTGTGTGTGTGTGGATGGTGTGTGTGTGTGTGTGTGGATGGTGTGTGTGTGTGTGTGGATGGTGTGTGTGTGTGTGTGGATGGTGTGTGTGTGTGTGGATGGTGTGTGTGTGTGTGTGGATGGTGTGTGTGTGTGTGTGGATGGTGTGTGTGTGTGTGGATGGTGTGTGTGTGTGTGTGATGGTGTGTGTGTGTGTGTGGATGGTGTGTGTGTGTGTGTGGATGGTGTGTGTGTGTGTGTGGATGGTGTGTGTGTGTGTGGATGGTGTGTGTGTGTGTGTGTGGATGGTGTGTGTGTGTGTGGATGGTGTGTGTGTGTGTGTGTGTGTGTGTGTGATGGTGTGTGTGTGTGTGTGGATGGTGTGTGTGTGTGTGTGGATGGTGTGTGTGTGTGTGGATGGTGTGTGTGTGTGTGTGGATGGTGTGTGTGTGTGTGTGGATGGTGTGTGTGTGTGTGTGGATGGTGTGTGTGTGTGTGTGGATGGTGTGTGTGTGTGTGTGGATGGTGTGTGTGTGTGTGTGGATGGTGTGTGTGTGTGTGGATGGTGTGTGTGTGTGTGTGTGGATGGTGTGTGTGTGTGTGTGTGGATGGTGTGTGTGTGTGTGTGGATGGTGTGTGTGTGTGTGTGTGGATGGTGTGTGTGTGTGTGGATGGTGTGTGTGTGTGTGTGGATGGTGTGTGTGTGTGTGTGTGTGGATGGTGTGTGTGTGTGTGTGGATGGTGTGTGTGTGTGTGTGGATGGTGTGTGTGTGTGTAGTGGATGGTGTGTGTGTGTGTGTGTGGATGTGTGTGTGTGTGTGTGTGGATGGTGTGTGTGTGTGTGTGGATGGTGTGTGTGTGTGTGTGTGTGGATGGTGTGTGTGTGTGTGGATGGTGTGTGTGTGTGTGTGTGTGGTGTTGTGTGTGTGGATGGTGTGTGTGTGTGTGGATGTGTGTGTGTGTGTGTGGATGGTGTGTGTGTGTGTGTGGATGGTGTGTGTGTGTGTGTGTGGATGGTGTGTGTGTGTGTGTGTGGATGGTGTGTGTGTGTGTGTGGATGGTGTGTGTGTGTGTGTGGATGGTGTGTGTGTGGTGTGGATGGTGTGTGTGTGTGTGTGGATGGTGTGTGTGTGTGTGTGTGGATGGTGTGTGTGTGTGTGGATGGTGTGTGTGTGTGTGTGGATGGTGTGTGTGTGTGTGTGGATGGTGTGTGTGTGTGTGTGGATGGTGTGTGTGTGTTGTGTGGATGGTGTGTGTGTGTGTGTGGATGGTGTGTGTGTGTGTGGATGGTGTGTGTGTGTGTGGATGGTGTGTGTGTGTGTGTGTGGATGGTGTGTGTGTGTGTGTGGATGGTGTGTGTGTGTGTGTGGATGGTGTGTGTGTGTGTGTGTGGATGGTGTGTGTGTGTGTGTGTGGATGGTGTGTGTGTGTGTGGGATGGTGTGTGTGTGTGTGTGGATGGTGTGTGTGTGTGTGTGGATGGTGTGTGTGTGTGTGTGGATGGTGTGTGTGTGTGTGTGGATGGTGTGTGTGTGTGTGGATGTTGTGTGTGTGTGTGGATGGTGTGTGTGTGTGTGTGGATGGTGTGTGTGTGTGTGGATGGTGTGTGTGTGTGTGTGGATGGGTGTGTGTGTGTGTGTGTGTGGATGGTGTGTGTGTGTGGATGGTGTGTGTGTGTGTGGATGGTGTGTGTGTGTGTGTGGATGGTGTGTGTGTGTGTGTGGATGGTGTGTGTGTGTGTGTGGATGGTGTGTGTGTGTGTGTGGATGGTGTGTGTGTGTGTGTGTGGATGGTGTGTGTGTGTGTGTGGATGGTGTGTGTGTGTGTGTGGATGTGTGTGTGTGTGTGTGGATGTGTGTGTGTGTGTGTGTGGATGGTGTGTGTGTGTGTGTGGATGGTGTGTGTGTGTGTGTGGATGGTGTGTGTGTGTGTGGATGGTGTGTGTGTGTGTGGATGGTGTGTGTGTGTGTGGATGTGTGTGTGTGTGTGTGGATGGTGTGTGTGTGTGTGTGTGGATGGTGTGTGTGTGTGTGGATGTGTGTGTGTGTGGATGGTGTGTGTGTGTGGATGGTGTGTGTGTGTGGATGGTGTGTGTGTGGTGTGGATGGTGTGTGTGTGTGTGTGTGGATGTGTGTGTGTGTGTGTGTGTGGATGGTGTGTGTGTGTGTGTGTGGATGGTGTGTGTGTGTGATGGTGTGTGTGGTGTGGATGTGTGTGTGTGTGTGTGTGGATGGTGTGTGTGTGTGTGGATGGTGTGTGTGTGTGTGTGTGGATGGTGTGTGTGTGTGTGTGTGGATGGTGTGTGTGTGTGTGGATGGTGTGTGTGTGTGTGTGGATGGTGTGTGTGTGTGTGGATGGTGTGTGTGTGTGGATGGTTGTGTGTGTGTGTGTGTGTGTGTGGATGGTGTGTGTGTGTGTGGATGGTGTGTGTGTGTGTGTGGATGGTGTGTGTGTGTGTGTGGATGGTGTGTGTGTGTGTGGATGGTGTGTGTGTGTGTGTGTGGATGGTGTGTGTGTGTGTGGATGGTTTGTGTGTGTGTGTGTGTGGATGGTGTGTGTGTGTGTGTGGATGGTGTGTGTGTGTGTGGATGGTGTGTGTGTGTGTGGATGGTGTGTGTGTGTGTGTGTGGATGGTGTGTGTGTGTGTGGATGGTGTGTGTGTGTGTGTGGATGGTGTGTGTGTGTGTGGATGGTGTGTGTGTGTGTGTGGATGGTGTGTGTGTGTGTGTGTGGATGGTGTGTGTGTGTGTGGATGGTGTGTGTGTGTGTGTGGATGGTGTGTGTGTGTGTGGATGGTGTGTGTGTGTGTGTGGATGGTGTGTGTGTGTGTGTGGATGGTGTGTGTGTGTGTGTGGATGGTGTGTGTGTGTGTGGATGGTGTGTGTGTGTGGATGTGTTGTGTGTGTGGTTGGTGTGTGTGTGTGGATGGTGTGTGTGTGTGTGGATGGTGTGTGTGTGTGTGTGGATGGTGTGTGTGTGTGTGTGGATGGTGTGTGTGTGTGTGTGGATGGTGTGTGTGTGTGTGTGGATGGTGTGTGTGTGTGTGTGTGGTTGGTGTGTGTGTGTGTGTGGATGGTGTGTGTGTGTGTGTGTGTGGATGGTGTGTGTGTGTGTGTGTGTGATGGTGTGTGTGTGTGTGGTGGTGTGTGTGTGTGTGGTGTGTGTGTGTGTGTGGATGTGTGTGTGTGTGTGGATGGTGTGTGTGTGTGTGGTGTGTGTGTGTGTGTGTGTGTGTGTGTGGATGGTGTGGTGTGTGTGTGTGTGGATGGTGTGTGTGTGTGTGTGGATGGTGTGTGTGTGTGTGTGGATGGTGTGTGTGTGTGTGTGGTGTGTGTGGGTGTGTGTGTGTGTGTGTGGATGGTGTGTGTGTGTGTGTGGATGGTGTGTGTGTGTGTGTGGATGGTGTGTGTGTGTGTGTGTGGATGGTGTGTGTGTGTGTGTGGATGGTGTGTGTGTGTGTGTGATGGTGTGTGTGTGTGTGTGGATGGTGTGTGTGTGTGTGGATGTGTGTGTGTGTGTGGATGGTGTGTGTGTGTGTGTGTGGATGGTGTGTGTGTGTGTGTGGATGGTGTGTGTGTGTGTGTGGATGGTGTGTGTGTGTGTGTGGATGGTGTGTGTGTGTGTGGATGGTGTGTGTGTGTGTGTGTGGATGTGTGTGTGTGTGTGTGTGATGGTGTGTGTGTGTGTGGATGGTGTGTGTGTGTGTGGATGGTGTGTGTGTGTGTGTGGATGGTGTGTGTGTGTGTGTGTGGATGGTGTGTGTGTGTGTGTGGATGGTGTGTGTGTGTGTGGATGGTGTGTGTGTGTGTGTGTGGATGGTGTGTGTGTGTGTGTGGATGGTGTGTGTGTGTGTGTGGATGGTGTGTGTGTGTGTGTGTGGATGGTGTGTGTGTGTGTGTGGATGGTGTGTGTGTGTGTGGATGGTGTGTGTGTGTGTGTGGATGGTGTGTGTGTGTGTGGATGGTGTGTGTGTGTGTGTGGATGGTGTGTGTGTGTGTGTGGATGGTGTGTGTGTGTGTGGATGGTGTGTGTGTGTGTGTGGATGGTGTGTGTGTGTGTGTGGATGGTGTGTGTGTGTGTGTGGATGGTGTGTGTGTGTGTGTGGATGTGTGTGTGTGTGTGTGGATGGTGTGTGTGTGTGTGTGGATGGTGTGTGTGTGTGTGTGTGTGTGGATGGTGTGTGTGTGTGTGGATGGTGTGTGTGTGTGTGTGTGTGTGTGGATGGTGTGTGTGTGTGTGTGGATGGTGTGTGTGTGTGTGGATGGTGTGTGTGTGTGTGTGGATGGTGTGTGTGTGTGTGTGTGGATGGTGTGTGTGTGTGTGTGTGGATGGTGTGTGTGTGTGTGGTGGATGGTGTGTGTGTGTGTGGATGGTGTGTGTGTGTGTGTGGATGGTGTGTGTTGTGATGTGTGTGTGTGTGGATGGTGTGTGTGTGTGTGTGGATGGTGTGTGTGTGTGTGTGGATGGTGTGTGTGTGTGTGTGGATGGTGTGTGTGTGTGTGTGTGGATGGTGTGTGTGTGTGTGTGGATGGTGTGTGTGTGTGTGTGGATGGTGTGTGTGTGTGTGTGTGGATGGTGTGTGTGTGTGTGGATGGTGTGTGTGTGTGTGTGTGTGGATGGTGTGTGTGTGTGGATGGTGTGTGTGTGTGTGGATGGTGTGTGTGTGTGGTGTGGATGTGTGTGTGTGTGTGTGGATGGTGTAGTGTGTGTGGATGGTGTGTGTGTGTGTGTGGATGGTGTGTGTGTGTGTGTGTGTGGATGGTGTGTGTGTGTGTGGATGGATGTGTGTGTGTGTGTGTGTGGATGGTGTGTTGTGTGTGTGGATGGTGTGTGTGTGTGTGTGTGGATGGTGTGTGTGTGTGTGTGGATGGTGTGTGTGTGTGTGTGGATGGTGTGTGTGTGTGTGTGGATGGTGTGTGTGTGTGTGTGGATGGTGTGTGTGTGTGTGTGGATGGTGTGTGTGTGTGTGGATGGTGTGTGTGTGTGTGTGTGTGGATGGTGTGTGTGTGTGTGTGGATGGTGTGTGTGTGTGTGTGTGGATGGTGTGTGTGTGTGTGTGGATGGTGTGTGTGTGTGTGGATGGTGTGTGTGTGTGTGTGTGTGGATGGGTGTGTGTGTGTGTGGTGATGTGTGTGTGTGTGTGTGGATGGTGTGTGTGTGTGTGTGTGTGGATGGTGTGTGTGTGTGTGTGGATGGTGTGTGTGTGTGTGTGGATGGTGTGTGTGTGTGTGTGGATGGTGTGTGTGTGTGTGTGGATGGTGTGTGTGTGTGTGTGGATGGTGTGTGTGTGTGTGTGGATGGTGTGTGTGTGTGTGTGTGGATGGTGTGTGTGTGTGTGTGGATGGTGTGTGTGTGTGTGTGGATGGTGTTGTTGTGTGTGTGTGTGTGTGTGTGGATGTGTGTGTGTGTGGATGGTGTGTGTGTGTGTGGATGGTGTGTGTGTGTGTGTGGATGGTGTGTGTGTGTGTGTGGATGGTGTGTGTGTGTGTGGATGGTGTGTGTGTGTGTGGATGGTGTGTGTGTGTGTGTGGATGGTGTGTGTGTGTGTGTGGATGGTGTGTGTGTGTGTGTGTGGATGGTGTGTGTGTGTGTGTGGATGGTGTGTGTGAGTGTGTGTGTGGATGGTGTGTGTGTGTGTGGATGGTGTGTGTGTGTGTGGATGGTGTGTGTGTGTGTGTGGATGTGTGTGTGTGTGTGTGTGGATGGTGTGTGTGTGTGTGTGTGGATGGTGTGTGTGTGTGTGGATGGTGTGTGTGTGTGTGTGGATGGTGTGTGTGTGTGTGTGGATGGTGTGTGTGTGTGTGGATGGTGTGTGTGTGTGTGTGTGTGGATGGTGTGTGTGTGTGTGTGGATGGTGTGTGTGTGTGTGGATGGTGTGTGTGTGTGTGTGTGGATGGTGTGTGTGTGTGTGGATGGTGTGTGTGTGTGTGTGTGGATGGTGTGTGTGTGTGTGGATGGTGTGTGTGTGTGTGTGGATGTGTGTGTGTGTGTGGATGGTGTGTGTGTGTGTGTGGATGGGTGTGTGTGTGTGTGTGGATGGTGTGTGTGTGTGGATGGTGTGTGTGTGTGTGGATGGTGTGTGTGTGTGTGTGGATGGTGTGTGTGTGTGTGGATGGTGTGTGTGTGTGTGTGTGGATGGTGTGTGTGTGTGTGTGTGTGGATGTGTGTGTGTGTGTGTGGATGGTGTGTGTGTGTGTGTGGATGGTGTGTGTGTGTGGTGGTGTGTGTGTGTGTGGATGGTGTGTGTGTGTGTGTGTGGATGGTGTGGTGTGTGTGTGTGGATGGTGTGTGTGTGTGTGGATGGTGTGTGTGTGTGTGTGGATGGTGTGTGTGTGTGTGTGGATGGTGTGTGTGTGTGTGTGGATGGTGTGTGTGTGTGTGTGGATGGTGTGTGTGTGTGTGTGGATGGTGTGTGTGTGTGTGTGGATGGTGTGTGTGTGTGTGTGGATGGTGTGTGTGTGTGTGTGTGGATGGTGTGTGTGTGTGTGGATGGTGTGTGTGTGTGTGTGGATGGTGTGTGTGTGTGTGGATGGTGTGTGTGTGTGTTGTGTGTGTGGATGGATGTGTGTGTGTGTGTGGATGGTGTGTGTGTGTGTGTGGATGTGTGTGTGTGTGTGGATGGTGTGTGTGTGTGTGTGGATGGTGTGTGTGTGTGTGTGGATGGTGTGTGTGTGTGTTGTGGATGGTGTGTGTGTGTGTGTGTGGATGGTGTGTGTGTGTGTGTGGATGGTGTGTGTGTGTGTGTGGATGGTGTGTGTGTGTGTGTGGATGGTGTGTGTGTGTGTGGATGGTGTGTGTGTGTGTGTGGATGGTGTGTGTGTGTGTGTGTGGATGTGTGTGTGTGTGTGTGGATGGTGTGTGTGTGTGTGGATGGTTGTGTGTGTGTGTGTGTGGATGGTGTGTGTGTGTGTGTGGATGGTGTGTGTGTGTGTGTGTGGATGGTGTGTGTGTGTGTGTGGATGGTGTGTGTGTGTGTGTGGATGGTGTGTGTGTGTGTGTGGATGGTGTGTGTGTGTGTGGATGGTGTGTTGTGTGTGTGTGGATGGTGTGTGTGTGTGTGTGGATGGTGTGTTTGTGTGTGTGGATGGTGTGTGTGTGTGTGTGGATGGTGTGTGTGTGTGTGTGGATGGTGTGTGTGTGTGTGGATGGTGTGTTGTGTGTGTGGATGGTGTGTGTGTGTGTGTGGATGGTGTGTGTGTGTGTGTGGATGGTGTGTGTGTGTGTGGATGGTGTGTGTGTGTGTGTGTGGATGGTGTGTGTGTGTGTGTGGATGGTGTGTGTGTGTGTGATGGTGTGTGATGTGTGTGGATGGTGTGTGTGTGTGTGGATGGTGTGTGTGTGTGTGTGGATGGTGTGTGTGTGTGTGTGGA
Source organism: Heptranchias perlo (assembly GCF_035084215.1). Taxonomy (NCBI): domain Eukaryota; kingdom Metazoa; phylum Chordata; class Chondrichthyes; order Hexanchiformes; family Hexanchidae; genus Heptranchias; species Heptranchias perlo. Next base: position 189,615 of record NW_027139447.1, on the reverse strand, counting down.
TGGTGTGTGTGTGTGGATGGTGTGTGTTGTGTGTGGATGGTGTGTGTGTGTGTGTGGATGGTTGTGTGTGAGTGTGTGTGGATGGTGTGTGTGTGTGTGGATGGTGTGTGTGTGTGTGTGAGTGTTGTGTGTGTGGTGTGTGTGTGTGATGGTGTGTGTGTGTGTGGATGGAGTGTGTGTGTGATGGTGTGTGTGGATGGTGTGTGTGTGTGTGGATGGTGTGTTGTGTGTGTGTGGATGGTGTGTGTGTGTGTGTGGATGGTGTGTTGTGTGTGTGGATGGTGTGTGTGTGTGTGTGGATGGTGTGTGTGTGTGTGGATGGTGTGTGTGTGTGTGGATGGTGTGTGTGTGTGTGGATGGTGTGTGTGTGTGTGTGTGGATGGTGTGTGTGTGTGTGTGTGGATGGTGTGTGTGTGTGTGGATGGTGTGTGTGTGTGTTGGTGTGTGTGTGTGTGTGGATGGTGTGTGTGTGTGTGTGGATGGTGTGTGTGTGATGTGTGGATGGTGTGTGTGGTGGTGTGTGTGTGTGTGTGGATGGTGTGTGTGTGTGTGTGGATGGTGTGTGTGTGTGTGTGGATGGTGTGTGTGTGTGTGGATGGTGTGTGTGTGTGTGTGGATGGTGTTGTGTGTGTGTGTGGATGGTGTGTGTGTGTGTGTGGATGGTGTTGTGTGTGTGTGTGTGGATGGTGTGTGAGTGTGTGTGGATGGTGTGTGTGGTGTGTGTGGATGGTGTGTGTGTGTGTGTGGATGTGGTGTGTGTGTGGTGTGTGGATGGTGTGTGTGTGTGTGGATGGTGTGTGTGTGTGTGGATGGTGTGTGTGTGTGGATGGATGGTGTGTGTGTGTGTGTGTGGATGGTGTGTGTGTGTGTGTGTGGATGGTGTGTGTGTGTGTGTGTGATGGTGTGTGTGTGTGTGTGTGGATGGTGTGTGTGTGTGTGTGGATGGTGTGTGTGTGTGTGTGGATGGTGTGTGTGTGTGTGTGATGGTGTGTGTGTGTGTGGATGGTGTGTGTGTGTGTGTGTGTGGATGGTGGTGTGTGTGTGTGTGGATGGTGTGTGTGTGTGTGTGTGTGGATGGTGTGTGTGTGTGTGTGTGGATGGTGTGTGTGTGTGTGTGTGTGGATGGTGTGTGTGTGTGTGTGGATGGTGTGTGTGTGTGTGTGGATGGTGTGTGTGTGTGTGTGGATGGTGTGTGTGTGTGTGGATGGTGTGTGTGTGTGTGTGGATGGTGTGTGTGTGTGTGTGGATGGTGTGTGTGTGTGTGGGATGGTGTGTGTGTGTGTGGATGGTGTGTGTGGTGTGTGTGTGTGGATGGTGTGTGTGTGTGTGGATGGTGTGTGTGTGTGTGTGTGGATGGTGTGTGTGTGTGTGTGGATGGGTGTGTGTGTGTGTGTGTGGATGGTGTGTGTGTGTGTGTGGATGGTGTGTGTGTGTGTGTGGATGGTGTGTGTGTGTGTGTGGATGGTGTGTGTGTGTGTGTGGATGGTGTGTGTGTGTGTGTGGATGGTGTGTGTGTGTGTGGATGGTGTGTGTGTGTGTGGATGGTGTGTGTGTGTGTGTGGATGGTGTGTGTGTGTGTGTGGATGGTGTGTGTGTGTGTGTGTGGATGGTGTGTGTGTGTGTGTGTGTGGATGGTGTGTGTGTGTGTGTGGATGGTGTGTGTGTGTGTGTGGATGGTGTGTGTGTGTGTGTGTGGATGGTGTTGTGTGTGTGTGTGTGTGTGGATGGTGTGTGTGTGTGTGTGGATGGTGGTGTGTGTGTGTGGATGGTGTTGTGTGTGTGTGTGGATGGTGTGTGTGTGTGTGTGGATGGTGTGTGTGTGTGTGTGTGGATGGTGTGTGTGTGTGTGGATGGTGTGTGTGTGTGTGTTGTGTGTTGTGTGGATGGTGTGTGTGTGTTGTGGATGGTGTGTGTGTGTGTGTGGATGGTGTGTGTGTGTGTGTGTGGATGGTGTGTGTGTGTGTGTGTGGATGGTGTGTGTGTGTGTGTGGATGGTGTGTGTGTGTGTGTGGATGGTGTGTGTGTGTGTGGATGGTGTGTGTGTGTGTGTGGATGGTGTGTGTGTGTGTGGATGGTGTGTGTGTGTGTGTGGATGGTGTGTGTGTGTGTGGATGGTGTGTGTGTGTGTGTGGATGGTGTGTGTGTGTGTGTGTGTGTGTGTGTGGATGTGTGTGTGTGTGTGGTGGTGTGTGTGTGTGTGTGTGTGTGGATGGTGTGTGTGTGTGTGTGGATGGTGTGTGTGTGTGTGTGGATGGTGTGTGTGTGTGTGGATGGTGTGTGTGTGTGTGTGTGTGGATGGTGTGTGTGTGTGTGTGGATGGTGTGTGTGTGTGTGTGGATGGTGTGTGTGTGTGTGTGTGGATGGTGTGTGTGTGTGTGTGTGGATGGTGTGTGTGTGTGTGTGGATGGTGTGTGTGTGTGTGTGGATGGTGTGTGTGTGTGTGGATGGTGTGTGTGTGTGTGTGGATGGTGTGTGTGTGTGTGTGTGGATGGTGTGGTGTGTGTGTGTGTGTGTGGATGGTGTGTGTGTGTGTGGATGGTGTGTGTGTGTGGATGGTGTGTGTGTGTGGATGGTGTGTGTGTGTGTGTGGATGGTGTGTGTGTGTGTGTGTGTGGATGGTGTGTGTGTGTGTGGATGGTGTGTGTGTGTGTGTGTGGATGGTGTGTGTGTGTGTGTGGATGGTGTGTGTGTTGTGTGTTGTGTGTGGATGGTGTGTGTGTGTGTGTGTGGATGGTGTGTGTGTGTGTGTGGATGGTGTGTGTGTGTGTGGATGGTGTGTGTGTGTGTGTGTGTGGATGGTGTGTGTGTGTGTGGATGGTGTGTGTGTGTGTGTGGATGGTGTGTGTGTGTGTGTGGATGGTGTGTGTGTGTGTGTGGATGGTGTGTGTGTGTGTGTGTGGAGGTGTGTGTGGTGTGTGTGGATGGTGTGTGTGTGTGTGGATGGTGTGTGTGTGTGTGTGTGGATGGTGTGTGTGTGTGTGGATGAGTGTGTGTGTGTGTGGATGGTGTGTGTGTGTGTGTGGATGGTGTGTGTGTGTGTGTGTGTGTGGATGGTGTGTGTGTGTGTGGATGGTGTGTGTGTGTGTGGATGGTGTGTGTGTGTGTGTGTGTGGATGGTGTGTGTGTGTGTGGATGGTGTGTGTGTGTGTGGATGGTTGTGTGTTGGATGGTGTGTGTGTGTGGATGGTGTTGTGTGTGTGTGTGTGGATGGTGTGTGTGTGTGTGTGGATGGTGTGTATGTGTGTGTGTGGATGGTGTGTGTGTGTGTGGATGGTGTGTGTGTGTGTGTGTGTGGATGGTGTGTGTGGTGTGGATGTGGATGGTGTGTGTGGTGTGGGGATGGTGTGTGGTGTGTGTGTGTGGATGGTGTGTGTGTGTGTGTGTGGTGGATGGTGTGTGTGTGTGTGGATGGTGTGTGTGTGTGGATGGTGTGTGTGTGTGTGTGGATGGTGTGTGTGTGTGTGTGTGGATGGTGTGTGTGTGTGTGTGGATGGTGTGTGTGTGTGTGGGTGTGGATGGTGTGTGTGTGTGTGGATGGTGTGTGTGTGTGTGTGGATGGTGTGTGTGTGTGTGTGGATGGTGTGTGTGTGTGTGGATGGTGTGTGTGTGTGGATGGTGTGTGTGTGTGTGTGATGGTGTGTGTGTGTGTGTGTGGATGGTGTGTGTGTGTGTGGATGGGTGTGTGTGTGTGTGTGGATGGTGTGTGTGTGTGTGTGGATGGTGTGTGTGTGTGTGTGGATGGTGTGTGTGTGTGTGGTGGTGGTGGTTGGTGTGTGTGTGTGGATGGTGTGTGTGTGTGTGTGGATGGGTGTGTGTGTGTGGATGGTGTGTGTGTGTTGTGGATGGTGTGTGTGTGTGTGTGATGGTGTGTGTGTGTGGTGTGTGTGTGTGTGTGTGTGGATGGTGTGTGTGTGTGTGGATGGTGTGTGTGTGTGTGTGGATGGTGTGTGTGTGTGTGTGGATGGTGTGTGTGTGTGTGTGTGGATGGTGTGTGGTGTGTGTGTGGATGGTGTGTGTGTGTGTGTGGATGGTGTGTGTGTGTGTGGTGGATGGTGTGTGTGTGTGTGTGGATGGTGTGTGTGTGTGTGTGTGTGGATGGTGTGTGTGTGTGTGTGGATGGTGTGTGTGTGTGTGTGGATGGTGTGTGTGTGTGTGTGGATCGGTGTGTGTGTGTGTGTGGATGGTGTGTGTGTGTGTGTGGATGGTGTGTGTGTGTGTGTGTGTGTGTGGTTGTGTGTGTGTGTGTGTGGATGGTGTGTGTGTGTGTGTGGATGGTGTGTGTGTGTGTGTGGATGGTGTGTGTGTGTGTGTGGATGGTGTGTGTGTGTGTGTGGATGGTGTGTGTGTGTGTGTGGATGGTGTGTGTGTGTGTGTGTGGATGTGTGGTGGTGTGTGTGTGATGGTGTGTGTGTGTGTGGATGTGTGTGTGTGTGTGTGGATGGTGTGTGTGTGTGTGTGATGTGGTGTGTGTGTGTGTGTGGATGGTGTGTGTGTGTGTGTGGATGGTGTGTGTGTGTGTGGATGGTGTGTGTGTGTGTGTGTGGATGTGTGTGTGTGTGTGTGTGGATGGTGTGTGTGTGTGTGTGGATGGTGTGTGTGTGTGTGTGTGGATGGTGTGTGTGTGTGTGTGTGGATGGTGTGTGTGTGTGTGGATGGTGTGTGTGGTGTGGATGGGTGTGTGTGTGTGTGTGGATGGTGTGTGTGTGTGTGTGGATGGTGTGTGTGTGTGTGTGTGGATGGTGTGTGTGTGTGTGTGTGTGGATGGTGTGTGTGTGTGTGTGGATGGTGTGTGTGTGTGTGTGTGTGGATGGTGTGTGTGTGTGTGGATGGTGTGTGTGTGTGTGTGGATGGTGTGTGTGTGTGTGGGATGGTGTGTGTGTGTGTGTGGATGGTGTGTGTGTGTGTGTGGATGGTGTGTGTGTGTGTGTGGGATGGTGTGTGTGTGTGTGGATGGTGTGTGTGTGTGTGGATGTGTGTGTGTGTGGATGGTGTGTGTGTGTGTGTGGATGGTGTGTTTGTGTGTGTGTGGATGGTGTGTGTGTGTGTGGATGGTGTGTGTGTGTGTGTGGATGGTGTGTGTGTGTGTGTGGATGGTGTGTGTGTGTGTGTGGATGGTGTGTGTGTGTGTGTGTGGATGGTGTGTGTGTGTGTGTGTGGATGGTATGTGTTGTGTGTGTGGATGGTGTGTGTGTGTGTGTGGATGGTGTGTGTGTGTGTGGATGGTGTGTGTGTTTGTGTGTGGATGGTGTGTGAGTGTGTGTGTGTGGATGGTGTGTGTGTGTGTCTTGGATGGTGTGATGTGTTTGTTGTGTGTGTGTGAGTGATGGTGTGTGTGTGTGTGTGTGGATGGTGTGTGTGTGTGTGTGTGGATGGTGTGTGTGTGTGTGTGGATGGTGTGTGCTGTGTGTGTGTGTAGTGGATGTTGATGTTTGTGTAGTGGATGGTGTGTGTGTGTGTGTGTGTGGATGTGTGTGTGTGTGGATGGTGTGTGTGTGTGTGGATGGTGTGTGTGTGTGTGTGGATGGTGTTGTGTGTGTGTGTGGTGGATCGTGTGTGTGTGTGTGTGGATGTGTGTTTGTGTGTGTGTGTGGTTGATGTGTGTGTGTGTGTGGATGGTGTGTGTGTGTGTGGATTGAGTGTGTGTGTGTGTGGATGGTGTGTGTGTGTGTGTTGTGGATGGTGTAGTGTGTGTGTGGATGGTGTGTTGTGTGTGTGTGGATGGTGTGTGTGTGTGTTGTGTGGATGGTGTGTGTGTGTGTGATGGTGTGTGTGTGTGTGGATGGTGTGTGTGTGTGTGTGTGTGGATGGTGTGTGTGTGTGTGGATGGTGTGTGTGTGTGTGTGGATGGTGTAGTTGTTTGTGTGTGGATGGTGTGTAGTGTGTTGTGTGGATGGTGTGTGTGTGTGTGTGTGGATGGTGTGTGTGTTGTGTGTGTGGATGGTGTGTGTGTGTGTGGATGGTGTGTGTGTGTGTGGATGGTGTGTGTGTGTGTGTGGATGGTGTGTGTGTGTGTGGATGGTGTGTGTGTGTGTGTGGATGGTGTGTGTGTGTGTGTGTGTGTGGATGGTGTGTGTGTGTGTGGATGGTGTGTGTGTGTGTGTGGATGGTGTGTGTGTGTGTGTGTGTGGATGGTGTGTGTGTGTGTGGATGGTGTGTGTGTGTGTGTGTGTGGATGGTGTGTGTGTGTGTGGATGGTGTGTGTGTGTGTGTGGATGGTGTGTGTGTGTGTGGATGGTGTGTGTGTGTGTGTGGATGGTGTGTGTGTGTGTGGATGGTGTGTGTGTGTGTGTGTGTGGATGGTGTGTTGTGTGTGTGTGTGTGGATGGTGTGTGTGTGTGTGGATGGTGTGTGTGTGTGGATGGTGTGTGTGTGTGGATGGTGTGTGTGTGTGTGGATGGTGTGTGTGTGTGTGTGTGGATGGTGTGTGTGTGTGTGTGTGTGTGTGTTGTGGATGGTGTGTGTGTGTGTGGATGGTGTGTGTGTGTGTGTGGATGGTGTGTGTGTGTGGATGGTGTGTGTGTGTGTGTGGATGGTGTGTGTGTGTGGTGGATGGTGTGTGTGTGTGTGTGGATGGTGTGTGTGTGTGTGTGGATGGTGTGTGTGTGTGTGTGGATGGTGTGTGTGTGTGTGTGGATGGTGTGTGTGTGTGTGTGGATGGTGTGTGTGTGTGTGTGGATGGTGTGTGTGTGTGTGTGTGGATGGTGTGTGTGTGTGTGTGTGGATGGTGTGTGTGTGTGTGTGGATGGTGTGTGTGTGTGTGGATGGTGTGTGTGTGTGTGTGGATGGTGTGTGTGTGTGTGTGTGTGGATGTGTGTGTTGTGTGTGTGTGGATGGTGTGTGTGTTGTGTGTGGATGGTGTGTGTGTGTGTGTGGATGGTGTGTGTGTGTGTGGATGGTGTGTGTGTGTGTGGATCGTGTGTGTGTGTGGATGGTTTTGTGTGTGTGTGTGTGTGGATGGTGTGTGTGTGTGTGTGGATGGTGTGTGTGTGTGTGTGGATGGTGTGTGTGTGTGTTGATGGTGTGTGTGTGTGTGTGGATGGTGTGTGTGTGTGTGTTGATGTGTGTGTGTGTGTGGATGGTGTGTGTGTGTGTGTGGATGGGTGTGAGTGTGTTGTGTGTGGATGGTGTGTGTGTGTGTGTGGATGGTGTGTGGTGTGTGTGGATGGTGTGTGTGTGTGTGGATCGTGTGTGTGTGTGTGGATGGTGTGTGTGTGTGTGGATGGTGTGTGTGTGTGGATCGTGTGTGTGTGTGTGTGTGGATGGTGTGTGTGTGTGTGGATGGTGTGTGTGTGTGTGTGTGTGGATCGTGTTGTGTGTGTGTGTGTGGATGGTGTGTGTGTGTGTGGATGGTGTGTGTGTGTGTGGATGGTTGTGTGTGTGTGTGTGGATGGTGTGTGTGTGTGTTGTGGATGGTGTGTGTGTGTGTGTGTGGATGGTGTGTGTGTGTGTGGATGGTGTGTGTGTGTGTGTGTGTGGATGGTGTGTGTGTGTGTGTGTGTGGATGGTGTGTGTGTGTGTGTGGATGGTGTGTGTGTGTGTGTGTGGATGGTGTGTGTGTGTGTGGTGGATGGTGTGTGTGTGTGTGGATGGTGTGTGTGTGTGTGTGTGTGGATGGTTGTGTGTGTGTGTGGATGGTGTGTGTGTGTGTGTGGATGGTGTGTGTGTGTGTGGATGGTGTGTGTGTGTGTGGATGTTGTGTGTGTGTGTGTGGATGGTGTGTGTGTGTGTGTGGATGGTGTTGTGTGTGTGTGGATGGTGTGTGTGTGTGTGTGGATGGTGTGTGTGTGTGTGTGGATGGTGTGTGGTGTGTGTGGATGGTGTGTGTGTGTGTGGATGGTGTGTGTGTGTGTGGATGGTGTGTGTGTGTGTGTGGATGGTGTGTGTGTGTGTGTGGATGGTGTGTGTGTGTGTGGATGGTGTGTGTGTGTGTGTGTGGATGGTGTGTGTGTGTGTGTGTGTGGATGGTGTGTGTGTGTGTGTGTGGATGGTGTGTGTGTGTGTGTGTGTGGATGGTGTGTGTGTGTGTGGATGGGTGTGTGTGTGTGTGTGTGTGGATGGTGTGTGTGTGTGTGGATGGTGTGTGTGTGTGTGTGGATGGTAGTGTGTGTGTGTGGATGGTGTGTGTGTGTGTGTGTGGATGGTGTGTGTGTGTGTTGATCGTGTGTGTGTGTGTGTGGATGGTGTGTGTGTGTGTGGATGGTGTGTGTGTGTGTGTGGATGGTGTGTGTGTGTGTGTGATCGTGTGTGTGTGTGTGTGGATGGTGTGTGTGTGTGTGTGTTGATCGTGTGTGTGTGTGTGTGTGTGTGTGTGTGTGTGTGTGTGGATGGTGTGTGTGTGTGTTGATCGTGTGTGTGTGTGGATGGTGTGTGTGTGTGTGTGGATGGTGTGTGTGTGTGGATGGTGTGTGTGTGTGTGTTGATGGTGTGTGTGTGTGTGTGGATGGTGTGTGTGTGTGTGTGTGGATGGTGTGTGTGTGTGTGTGTGGATGGTGTGTGTGTGTGTGTGTGGATGGTGTGTGTGTGTGTGGATGGTGTGTGTGTGTGTGTGGATGGTGTGTGTGTGTGTTGATCGTGTGTGTGTGTGTGTGGATGGTGTGTGTGTGTGTGTGTTGATCGTGTGTGTGTGTGTGTGTGTGTGTGTGTGGATGGTGTGTGTGTGTGTGTGGATGGTGTGTGTGTGTGTGTGGATGGTGTGTGTGTGTGTGTGGATGGTGTGTGTGTGTGTGTGTGTGTGTGTGGATGGTGTGTGTGTGTGTGTGGATGGGTGTGTGTGTGTGTGGATGGTGTGTGTGTGTGTGTGGATGGTGTGTGTGTGTGTGTGGATGGTGTGTGTGTGTGTTGATCGTGTGTGTGTGGACGGTGTGTGTGTGTGTGTGGACGGTGTGTGTGTGTGTGTGTTGATGGTGTGTGTGTGTGTGGATGGTGTGTGTGTGTGTGTGTGGACGGTGTGTGTGTGTGTTGATGGTGTGTGTGTGTGTGGATGGTGTGTGTGTGTGTGTGGACGGTGTGTGTGTGTGTGTGTGTGGACGGTGTGTGTGTGTGTGGATGGTGTGTGTGTGTGTGTGTGGACGGTGTGTGTGTGTGTGTTGATGTGTGTGTGTGTGTGTGGATGGTGTGTGTATGTGTGTGTGGATTGAGAGTGAATCGGTGTCTGACTGTCGGAGGTGTGTACTTGGTGGATCCACTTGTCCACCTGTATTGGTTTGAATCTCTCTCTCTCCCTTGTTCCCACTCCAGGTTCTCGGAGACCCTGACTGCTCCCTGAACCAGCTGGCACCAGATTGCGATGTCAGATTCCTAAAACCGTTCAAACTGAGCGAGGAGCAGTTGTTTGACGTGAGGGGCAGGGTGAGGGAGGAGGCAGAGACTGGGATGAGGGGCAGGGTGAGGGAGGAGGAGGAGACGGGGATGAGGGGCAGTGCTCCCAGGGTGGGCATTCTGTCGAATCATATTATGATTTTCTGAGTCAACATGGTTTTATGAAAGGGAGGAGCCGAGCCGAGCGGAGGGAGGGTCCGATAAAAGGCGGGATTTCAGAGCGCTGAGAGGAGCCGAGCCGAGCGGAGGGAGCGTCCGATAAAAGGCGGGATTTCAGAGCGCTGAGAACAGCTGAGAGGAGCCGAGCCGAGCGGAGGGAGCGTCCGATAAAAGGCGGGATTTCAGAGCGCTGAGAGGAGCCGAGCCGAGCGGAGGGAGCGTCCGATAAAAGGCGGGATTTCAGAGCGCTGAGAACAGCTGAGAGGAGCCGAGCCGAGCGGAGGGAGCGTCCGATAAAAGGCGGGATTTCAGAGCGCTGAGAGGAGCCGAGCCGAGCCGAGCTGCGACCGAGTTCGAAGTGACGTCAGGAATCAGATCGGGACGCGACACAGGGGAGGCACCTGATTGGTGAGAAGGTTCAGGTGAGTATTTCTCCTTATCTACAGTAACTGAAGTAAAAGGAAAGGGAAGGTCTGCAGGTCTTATAGGAAGTAGCGTTTATTTTTTAGTGAATCAAGGTCCCTAGTGTAGTTAACATTCTCTAAATTGAGAACAATTTAAAGGAGTAAACTCCTTAAAGGGAGTGGTAAGTAGTTTTTCTTTCCTTTTTTTTTCTCTTGACATTGTAGTTGTTCTTAAGCTAATTTAAGGGTTAAGTCATGGCAGGAGATCCCAGCGCCGTGTCATGTTCCTCTTGTGGGATGTGGGAATTCAGGGCTCCTTCCTGTATCCCTGATTCCTTCACCTGCGGGAAGTGTGTCCAGCTGCAGCTATTGTTTGACCGCTTGACGGCTCTGGAGCTGCGGATGGACTCACTTTGGAGCATCCGCGATGCTGAGAAAGTCGTGGATAGCACGTTCAGTGAGTTGGTCACACCGCAGATAAAAATTACTGAGGGAGATAGTGAATGGGTGACCAACAGACAGAGAAAGAGTAGGAAGGCAGTGCAGGGGTCCCCTGCGGTCATCTCCCTCCAAAACAGGTATACCGTTTTGGATACTGTTGGCGGAGATGGCTCACCAGGGGAAGGTGGCAGTGGCCAGGTTCATGGCACCGTGGCTGGCTCTGCTGCACAGGAGGGCAGGAAAAAAAGTGGCAGAGCTATAGTGATAGGGGACTCGATTGTAAGGGGAATAGACAGGCGTTTCTGCGGACGCAACCGAGACTCCAGGATGGTATGTTGCCTCCCTGGTGCAAGGGTCAAGGATGTCTCGGAGCGGCTGCAGGACATTCTGGAGGGGGAGGGTGAACAGCCAGTTGTCGTGGTGCATATAGGCACCAACGATATAGGTAAAAAACAGGATGAGGTCCTACAAGCTGAATTTAGGGAGTTAGGAGTTAAACTAAAGAGTAGGACCTCAAAGGTAGTAATCTCAGGATTGCTACCAGTGCCACGGGCTAGTCAGAGTAGGAATGACAGGATAGCTAAGATGAATACGTGGCTTGAGAGATGGTGCAAGAGGGAGGGATTCAAATTCCTGGGCCATTGGAACCGGTTCTGGGGGAGGTGGGACCAGTACAAATTGGACGGTCTGCATCTGGGCAGGACTGGAACCAATGTCCTAGGGGGAGTGTTTGCCAGTGCTGTTGGGGAGGGTTTAAACTAATGTGGCAGGGGGATGGGAACCGATGCAGGAAGTCAGTGGGAAATAAAGTGGTGACAGAAACAAAAGGCAGTAAGGGAGAGTGTACAGAACATGACCGGACAGATGGTCTGAGAAAGCAGGGCAAAGACCAAGGGAAGTCTAGATTAAACTGGATTTATTTCAATGCAAGAAGTCTGATGGGCAAGGCAGATGAACTCAGGGCATGGATGGGTACATGGGACTGGGATGTTATAGCTATTACTGAAACATGGCTAAGGGAGGGGCAGGACTGGCAGCTCAATGTTCCAGGGTACAGATGCTATAGGAAAGATAGAGCAGGAGGTAAGAGAGGAGGGGGAGTTGCCTTCTTGATTAGGGAGAACATCACGGCAGTAGTGAGAGGGGATATATCCGAGGGTTCGCCCACTGAGTCTATATGGGTAGAACTGAAAAATAAGAAGGGAGAGATCACTTTGATAGGATTGTACTACAGACCCCCAAATAGTCAACGGGAAATTGAGGAGCAAATATGTAAGGAGATTACAGACAGCTGCAAGAAAAATAGGGTGGTAATAGTAGGGGACTTTAACTTTCCCAACATTGACTGGGACAGCCATAGCATTAGGGGCTTGGATGGAGAGAAATTTGTTGAGTGTATTCAGGTGGAATTTCTCATTCAGTATGTGGATGGCCCGACTAGAGAGGGGGCAAAACTTGACCTCCTCTTGGGAAATAAGGAAGGGCAGGTGACAGAAGTGTTAGTGAGGGATCACTTTGGGACCAGTGATCATAATTCCATTAGTTTTAAGATAGCTATGGAGAAGGATAGGTCTGGCCCAAAAGTTAAAATTCTAAATTGGGGAAAGGCCAATTTTGATGGTATTAGACAGGAACTTTCAGAAGTTGATTGGGAGAGTCTGTTGGCAGGCAAAGGGACGTCTGGTAAGTGGGAGGCTTTCAAAAGTGTGTTAACCAGGGTTCAGGGTAAGCACATTCCTTATAAAGTGAAGGGCAAGGCTGGTAGAAGTAGGGAACCTTGGATGACTCGGGAGATTGAGGCACTAGTCAAAAAGAAGAAGGAGGCATATGACATGCATAGGCAGCTGGGATCAAGTGGATCCCTTGAAGAGTATAGAGATTGCCGGAGTAGAGTTAAGAGAGAAATCAGGAGGGCAAAAAGGGGATATGAGATTGCTTTGGCAGATCAGGCAACGGTAAATCCAAAGAGCTTCTACAAATACATAAAGGGCAAAAGGGTAACTAGGGAGAGAGTAGGGCCTCTTAAGGATCAACAAGGTCATCTATGTGCGGAACCACAAGAGATGGGTGAGATCCTGAATGAATATTTCACATCGGTATTTACGGTTGAGAAAGGCGTTAGGGAACTTGGGGAAATAAATAGTGATGTCTTGAGGAGTGTACATATTACAGAGAGGGAGGTGCTGGAAGTCTTAACGCGCATCAAGGTAGATAAATCTCCGGGACCTGATGAAATGTATCCCAGGACGTTATGGGACGTTATGGATGGTGTGTGTGTGTGTGTGTGGATGGTGTGTGTGTGTGTGGATGGTGTGTGTGTGTGTGGATGGTGTGTGTGTGTGTGTGGATGGTGTGTGTGTGTGTGGATGGTGTGTGTGTGTGTGTGGATGGTGTGTGTGTGTGTGTGTGTGTGGATGGTGTGTGTGTGTGTGGATGGTGTGTGTGTGTGTGGATGGTGTGTGTGTGTGTGTGTGTGGATGGTGTGTGTGTGTGTGGATGGTGTGTGTGTGTGTGTGTGTGGATGGTGTGTGTGTGTGTGGATGGTGTGTGTGTGTGTGTGGATGGTGTGTGTGTGTGTGGATGGTGTGTGTGTGTGTGTGGATGGTGTGTGTGTGTGTGGATGGTGTGTGTGTGTGTGTGTGTGGATGGTGTGTGTGTGTGTGTGTGTGGATGGTGTGTGTGTGTGTGGATGGTGTGTGTGTGTGGATGGTGTGTGTGTGTGGATGGTGTGTGTGTGTGTGGATGGTGTGTGTGTGTGTGTGTGGATGGTGTGTGTGTGTGTGTGTGTGTGTGTGTGGATGGTGTGTGTGTGTGTGGATGGTGTGTGTGTGTGTGTGGATGGTGTGTGTGTGTGGATGGTGTGTGTGTGTGTGTGGATGGTGTGTGTGTGTGTGGATGGTGTGTGTGTGTGTGTGGATGGTGTGTGTGTGTGTGTGGATGGTGTGTGTGTGTGTGGATGGTGTGTGTGTGTGTGTGGATGGTGTGTGTGTGTGTGTGGATGGTGTGTGTGTGTGTGTGGATGGTGTGTGTGTGTGTGTGTGTGGATGGTGTGTGTGTGTGTGTGTGGATGGTGTGTGTGTGTGTGTGGATGGTGTGTGTGTGTGTGGATGGTGTGTGTGTGTGTGTGGATGGTGTGTGTGTGTGTGTGTGTGGATGGTGTGTGTGTGTGTGTGTGGATGGTGTGTGTGTGTGTGTGGATGGTGTGTGTGTGTGTGGATGGTGTGTGTGTGTGTGGATCGTGTGTGTGTGTGTGGATGGTGTGTGTGTGTGTGTGTGTGGATGGTGTGTGTGTGTGTGTGGATGGTGTGTGTGTGTGTGTGGATGGTGTGTGTGTGTGTTGATGGTGTGTGTGTGTGTGTGGATGGTGTGTGTGTGTGTGTTGATGTGTGTGTGTGTGTGGATGGTGTGTGTGTGTGTGTGGATGGTGTGAGTGTGTGTGTGTGGATGGTGTGTGTGTGTGTGTGTGGATGGTGTGTGTGTGTGTGGATGGTGTGTGTGTGTGTGGATCGTGTGTGTGTGTGTGGATGGTGTGTGTGTGTGTGGATGGTGTGTGTGTGTGTGGATCGTGTGTGTGTGTGTGTGTGGATGGTGTGTGTGTGTGTGGATGGTGTGTGTGTGTGTGTGTGGATCGTGTGTGTGTGTGTGTGTGGATGGTGTGTGTGTGTGTGGATGGTGTGTGTGTGTGTGGATGGTGTGTGTGTGTGTGTGGATGGTGTGTGTGTGTGTGTGGATGGTGTGTGTGTGTGTGTGGATGGTGTGTGTGTGTGTGGATGGTGTGTGTGTGTGTGTGTGTGGATGGTGTGTGTGTGTGTGTGTGTGGATGGTGTGTGTGTGTGTGTGGATGGTGTGTGTGTGTGTGTGTGGATGGTGTGTGTGTGTGTGTGGATGGTGTGTGTGTGTGTGGATGGTGTGTGTGTGTGTGTGTGTGGATGGTGTGTGTGTGTGTGGATGGTGTGTGTGTGTGTGTGGATGGTGTGTGTGTGTGTGGATGGTGTGTGTGTGTGTGGATGTTGTGTGTGTGTGGATGGTGTGTGTGTGTGTGTGGATGGTGTGTGTGTGTGTGGATGGTGTGTGTGTGTGTGTGGATGGTGTGTGTGTGTGTGTGGATGGTGTGTGTGTGTGTGGATGGTGTGTGTGTGTGTGGATGGTGTGTGTGTGTGTGGATGGTGTGTGTGTGTGTGTGGATGGTGTGTGTGTGTGTGTGGATGGTGTGTGTGTGTGTGGATGGTGTGTGTGTGTGTGTGTGTGTGGATGGTGTGTGTGTGTGTGTGTGTGGATGGTGTGTGTGTGTGTGTGTGTGGATGGTGTGTGTGTGTGTGTGTGTGGATGGTGTGTGTGTGTGGATGGTGTGTGTGTGTGTGTGTGTGGATGGTGTGTGTGTGTGTGGATGGTGTGTGTGTGTGTGGATGGTGTGTGTGTGTGTGGATGGTGTGTGTGTGTGTGTGTGGATGGTGTGTGTGTGTGTTGATCGTGTGTGTGTGTGTGTGGATGGTGTGTGTGTGTGTGGATGGTGTGTGTGTGTGTTGATCGTGTGTGTGTGTGTGTGGATGGTGTGTGTGTGTGTGTGTTGATCGTGTGTGTGTGTGTGTGTGTGTGTGTGTGTGTGTGTGTGGATGGTGTGTGTGTGTGTTGATCGTGTGTGTGTGTGGATGGTGTGTGTGTGTGTGTGGATGGTGTGTGTGTGTGGATGGTGTGTGTGTGTGTGTTGATGGTGTGTGTGTGTGTGTGGATGGTGTGTGTGTGTGTGTGTGGATGGTGTGTGTGTGTGTGTGTGGATGGTGTGTGTGTGTGTGTGGATGGTGTGTGTGTGTGTGGATGGTGTGTGTGTGTGTGTGGATGGTGTGTGTGTGTGTTGATCGTGTGTGTGTGTGTGTGGATGGTGTGTGTGTGTGTGTTGATCGTGTGTGTGTGTGTGTGTGTGTGTGGATGGTGTGTGTGTGTGTGTGGATGGTGTGTGTGTGTGTGTGGATGGTGTGTGTGTGTGTGTGGATGGTGTGTGTGTGTGTGTGTGTGTGTGGATGGTGTGTGTGTGTGTGTGGATGGTGTGTGTGTGTGTGGATGGTGTGTGTGTGTGTGTGGATGGTGTGTGTGTGTGTGTGGATGGTGTGTGTGTGTGTTGATCGTGTGTGTGTGGACGGTGTGTGTGTGTGTGTGGACGGTGTGTGTGTGTGTGTGTTGATGGTGTGTGTGTGTGTGGATGGTGTGTGTGTGTGTGTGTGGACGGTGTGTGTGTGTGTTGATGGTGTGTGTGTGTGTGGATGGTGTGTGTGTGTGTGTGGACGGTGTGTGTGTGTGTGTGTGTGGACGGTGTGTGTGTGTGTGGATGGTGTGTGTGTGTGTGTGTGGACGGTGTGTGTGTGTGTGTTGATGGTGTGTGTGTGTGTGTGGATGGTGTGTGTATGTGTGTGTGGATTGAGAGTGAATCGGTGTCTGACTGTCGGAGGTGTGTACTTGGTGGATCCACTTGTCCACCTGTATTGGTTTGAATCTCTCTCTCTCCCTTGTTCCCACTCCAGGTTCTCGGAGACCCTGACTGCTCCCTGAACCAGCTGGCACCAGATTGCGATGTCAGATTCCTAAAACCGTTCAAACTGAGCGAGGAGCAGTTGTTTGACGTGAGGGGCAGGGTGAGGGAGGAGGCAGAGACTGGGATGAGGGGCAGGGTGAGGGAGGAGGAGGAGACGGGGATGAGGGGCAGTGCTCCCAGGGTGGGCATTCTGTCGAATCATATTATGATTTTCTGAGTCAACATGGTTTTATGAAAGGGAGGAGCCGAGCCGAGCGGAGGGAGGGTCCGATAAAAGGCGGGATTTCAGAGCGCTGAGAGGAGCCGAGCCGAGCGGAGGGAGCGTCCGATAAAAGGCGGGATTTCAGAGCGCTGAGAACAGCTGAGAGGAGCCGAGCCGAGCGGAGGGAGCGTCCGATAAAAGGCGGGATTTCAGAGCGCTGAGAGGAGCCGAGCCGAGCGGAGGGAGCGTCCGATAAAAGGCGGGATTTCAGAGCGCTGAGAACAGCTGAGAGGAGCCGAGCCGAGCGGAGGGAGCGTCCGATAAAAGGCGGGATTTCAGAGCGCTGAGAGGAGCCGAGCCGAGCCGAGCTGCGACCGAGTTCGAAGTGACGTCAGGAATCAGATCGGGACGCGACACAGGGGAGGCACCTGATTGGTGAGAAGGTTCAGGTGAGTATTTCTCCTTATCTACAGTAACTGAAGTAAAAGGAAAGGGAAGGTCTGCAGGTCTTATAGGAAGTAGCGTTTATTTTTTAGTGAATCAAGGTCCCTAGTGTAGTTAACATTCTCTAAATTGAGAACAATTTAAAGGAGTAAACTCCTTAAAGGGAGTGGTAAGTAGTTTTTCTTTCCTTTTTTTTTCTCTTGACATTGTAGTTGTTCTTAAGCTAATTTAAGGGTTAAGTCATGGCAGGAGATCCCAGCGCCGTGTCATGTTCCTCTTGTGGGATGTGGGAATTCAGGGCTCCTTCCTGTATCCCTGATTCCTTCACCTGCGGGAAGTGTGTCCAGCTGCAGCTATTGTTTGACCGCTTGACGGCTCTGGAGCTGCGGATGGACTCACTTTGGAGCATCCGCGATGCTGAGAAAGTCGTGGATAGCACGTTCAGTGAGTTGGTCACACCGCAGATAAAAATTACTGAGGGAGATAGTGAATGGGTGACCAACAGACAGAGAAAGAGTAGGAAGGCAGTGCAGGGGTCCCCTGCGGTCATCTCCCTCCAAAACAGGTATACCGTTTTGGATACTGTTGGCGGAGATGGCTCACCAGGGGAAGGTGGCAGTGGCCAGGTTCATGGCACCGTGGCTGGCTCTGCTGCACAGGAGGGCAGGAAAAAAAGTGGCAGAGCTATAGTGATAGGGGACTCGATTGTAAGGGGAATAGACAGGCGTTTCTGCGGACGCAACCGAGACTCCAGGATGGTATGTTGCCTCCCTGGTGCAAGGGTCAAGGATGTCTCGGAGCGGCTGCAGGACATTCTGGAGGGGGAGGGTGAACAGCCAGTTGTCGTGGTGCATATAGGCACCAACGATATAGGTAAAAAACAGGATGAGGTCCTACAAGCTGAATTTAGGGAGTTAGGAGTTAAACTAAAGAGTAGGACCTCAAAGGTAGTAATCTCAGGATTGCTACCAGTGCCACGGGCTAGTCAGAGTAGGAATGACAGGATAGCTAAGATGAATACGTGGCTTGAGAGATGGTGCAAGAGGGAGGGATTCAAATTCCTGGGCCATTGGAACCGGTTCTGGGGGAGGTGGGACCAGTACAAATTGGACGGTCTGCATCTGGGCAGGACTGGAACCAATGTCCTAGGGGGAGTGTTTGCCAGTGCTGTTGGGGAGGGTTTAAACTAATGTGGCAGGGGGATGGGAACCGATGCAGGAAGTCAGTGGGAAATAAAGTGGTGACAGAAACAAAAGGCAGTAAGGGAGAGTGTACAGAACATGACCGGACAGATGGTCTGAGAAAGCAGGGCAAAGACCAAGGGAAGTCTAGATTAAACTGGATTTATTTCAATGCAAGAAGTCTGATGGGCAAGGCAGATGAACTCAGGGCATGGATGGGTACATGGGACTGGGATGTTATAGCTATTACTGAAACATGGCTAAGGGAGGGGCAGGACTGGCAGCTCAATGTTCCAGGGTACAGATGCTATAGGAAAGATAGAGCAGGAGGTAAGAGAGGAGGGGGAGTTGCCTTCTTGATTAGGGAGAACATCACGGCAGTAGTGAGAGGGGATATATCCGAGGGTTCGCCCACTGAGTCTATATGGGTAGAACTGAAAAATAAGAAGGGAGAGATCACTTTGATAGGATTGTACTACAGACCCCCAAATAGTCAACGGGAAATTGAGGAGCAAATATGTAAGGAGATTACAGACAGCTGCAAGAAAAATAGGGTGGTAATAGTAGGGGACTTTAACTTTCCCAACATTGACTGGGACAGCCATAGCATTAGGGGCTTGGATGGAGAGAAATTTGTTGAGTGTATTCAGGTGGAATTTCTCATTCAGTATGTGGATGGCCCGACTAGAGAGGGGGCAAAACTTGACCTCCTCTTGGGAAATAAGGAAGGGCAGGTGACAGAAGTGTTAGTGAGGGATCACTTTGGGACCAGTGATCATAATTCCATTAGTTTTAAGATAGCTATGGAGAAGGATAGGTCTGGCCCAAAAGTTAAAATTCTAAATTGGGGAAAGGCCAATTTTGATGGTATTAGACAGGAACTTTCAGAAGTTGATTGGGAGAGTCTGTTGGCAGGCAAAGGGACGTCTGGTAAGTGGGAGGCTTTCAAAAGTGTGTTAACCAGGGTTCAGGGTAAGCACATTCCTTATAAAGTGAAGGGCAAGGCTGGTAGAAGTAGGGAACCTTGGATGACTCGGGAGATTGAGGCACTAGTCAAAAAGAAGAAGGAGGCATATGACATGCATAGGCAGCTGGGATCAAGTGGATCCCTTGAAGAGTATAGAGATTGCCGGAGTAGAGTTAAGAGAGAAATCAGGAGGGCAAAAAGGGGATATGAGATTGCTTTGGCAGATCAGGCAACGGTAAATCCAAAGAGCTTCTACAAATACATAAAGGGCAAAAGGGTAACTAGGGAGAGAGTAGGGCCTCTTAAGGATCAACAAGGTCATCTATGTGCGGAACCACAAGAGATGGGTGAGATCCTGAATGAATATTTCACATCGGTATTTACGGTTGAGAAAGGCGTTAGGGAACTTGGGGAAATAAATAGTGATGTCTTGAGGAGTGTACATATTACAGAGAGGGAGGTGCTGGAAGTCTTAACGCGCATCAAGGTAGATAAATCTCCGGGACCTGATGAAATGTATCCCAGGACGTTATGGGAGGTTAGGGAGGAAATTGCGGGTCCCCTAGCAGAGATATTTGAATCATCCACCGCTACAGGTGAGGTGCCTGAAGATTGGAGGGTAGCAAATGTTGTGCCTTTGTTTAAGAAGGGCGGCAGGGAAAAGCCTGGGAACTACAGACCAGTGAGCCTGACATCTGTAGTGGGTAAGTTGTTAGAGGGTATTCTGAGGGACAGGATCTACAGGCATTTGGAGAGGCAGGGACTGATTAGGAACAGTCAGCATGGTTTTGTGAGAGGAAAATCATGTCTCACGAATTTGATTGAGTTTTTTGAAGGGGTAACCAAGAAGATAGATGAGGGCTGTGCAGTAGACGTGGTCTACATGGACTTCAGCAAAGCATTTGACAAGGTACCGCATGGTAGGTTGTTACATAAGGTTAAATCTCATGGGATCCAAGGTGAGGTAGCCAATTGGATACAAAATTGGCTTGACGGCAGAAGACAGAGGGTGGTTGTAGAGGGTTGTTTTTCAAACTGGATGCCTGTGTCCAGCGGTGTGCCTCAGGGATCGGTGCTGGGTCCGCTGTTATTTGTTATTTATATTAATGATTTGGATGAGAATTTAGGAGGCATGGTTAGTAAGTTTGCAGATGACACCAAGATTGGTGGCATTGTGGACAGTGAAGAAGGTTATCTAGTATTGCAACGGGATCTTGATAAATTGGGCCAGTGGGCCGATGAATGGCAGATGGAGTTTAATTTAGATAAATGTGAGGTGATGCATTTTGGTAGATCGAATCGGGCCAGGACCTACTCCGTTAATGGTAGGGCGTTGGGGAGAGTTATCGAACAAAGAGATCTAGGAGTACAGATTCATAGCTCCTTGAAAGTGGAGTCACAGGTGGATAGGGTGGTGAAGAAGGCATTCAGCATGCTTGGTTTCATTGGTCAGAACATTGAATGCAGGAGTTGGGATGTCTTGTTGAAGTTGTGCAGGGCATTGGTGAGGCCACACTTGGAGTACTGTGTACAGTTCTGGTCACCCTATTATAGAAAGGATATTATTAAACTAGAAAGAGTGCAGAAAAGATTTACTAGGATGCTACCGGGACTTGATGGTTTGACTTACAGGGAGAGGTTAGACAGACTGGGACTTTTTTCCCTGGAGAGTAGGAGGTTAAGGGGTGATCTTATAGAAGTCTATAAAATAATGAGGGGCATAGATAAGGTCGATAGTCAAAATCTTTTCCCAAAGGTAGGGGAGTCTATAACGAGGGGGCATAGATTTAAGGTGAGAGGGGAGAGATACAAAAGGGTCCAGAGGGGCAATTTTTTCACTCAAAGGGTGGTGAGTGTCTGGAACGAGCTGCCAGAGGCAGTAGTAGAGGCGGGTACAATTTTGTCTTTTAAAAAGCATTTGGACAGTTACATGGGTAAGATGGGTATAGAGGGATATGGGCCAAGTGCAGGCAATTGGGACTAGCTTAATGGTATAAACTGGGCGACATGGACATGTTGGGCCGAAGGGCCTGTTTCCATGTTGTAACTTCTATGATTCTAAATCTGAGAGTTTTTTGAGGGTGTAACTAGCAGGGTAGATAAAGGGGAATCAGTGGATATAGGTGCCACAGGAAAGGTTGTTACACAAGATAAGGGCTCATGGGGTTGGGGGTAATATATTAGCATGGAGAGAGGATTGGTTAACGGACAGAAAACAGAGAGTCGGGATAAACGGGTCATTCTCAGGTTGGCAGGTTGTAACTAGTCGGGTGCCGCAAGGATTGTTAGGCTCGAATTTTTGGAGCAAAACCAGACGGAGACGGAGACGGAACTGCTGACTAAGATAAAGTTTATTAGAAAGCTTTGTACACAAAGGGAGAGTGGTAAGCTTCCTCAAGCTCGCACCAAACTCTCAAAGGAACATCAGCACTACAAGCATGTTTATATCTTTCAATGAGCAACACCCACCTGCTGTGAAAGGTGAGGGTACATGTTTATGTAACTACAGTGGGTTTCATTGGGTGGTCTCGTCACTTGTCAGGGGCTCCCTTGGGTCGTCCCATGACATTAAACATCTCACATTCCTGAGGAGGACCCTGATCAGTAAAGAGACAAGTCCCAGACATTGAGACTGCACGGAGGGTCTTCTCAAAGTCCTGATCAGCTCATCCCTCACTCCCTTTTGTGCTGGGGTGACCTTGGAGATACCCACCGCTCCTCCCTTAATCATCCGAAGTGAGCTGGTTAGGATAAACAATGTCAGCCTCGGCCTTGGGTAAACATTCCTTAATGTGTTCTGGGGATATGCGAGGGGGTGGTCATAAGTCCAACAAACCTGCCTTTGTCAGCTGTTACCGTGTGAGGCACGAACTGCTCCCATAATGGTCAAGTATCCCATCATGCTTTGCTGCCACCTAAATGCTACATGTGAGATTTAACTACTTATGGATGTGAGGATAGGAGAGGCTGATCATTCTTTAATATATATTAATCAGGTTAGGTGAGGGGAGGCTGGAGGTTTTGGATTTCTGTTCACCAGCCTATTTTTCCAGCCCAACAGTCCCCCCCTCCAACCCCCGAAAACACCTCTACAGTGGGGTTGGACATTGGATTATTCAGGGAAAAGCAGGAGTGCAAGTGACTGAGATTTTGTATAATAATCAATCTAATTTTCCACCCCCTTTCCCTCCCCAGCCCACTGTCTGTTCCAGGGGGATCCTGTATCGGTCACATATGATCCGGTATGAGTCCTGTCGAGACGGCCACCCGTCCAGGCACCGGGTGTTCATCAAAAGAGGGTAATTAGACATTTACATTAAAACTATTCCCGATTCAATCTCCTGCTGCTCTCCTCACCCACACACTTGATTTTTCCCACAAGCGGCTGAAATCGTCTGAAACACGGGTGGGGGAGGAGGCGCATGCGCCAACTGTTCTAACGTCCTGTCCAGCAAGAGGTTTTGGCTCAGCCCGCTTACATTTCTTACATGCCATACATAGCGGAATAAAGACCAGTATTAACTGCACCATGACCAAAACATGGGAAATTAGTCAGATCCATGGGTAAATCTGTCCATTTAGTCCCCAGTCCCATTAGTCATCCCACCACGTCATAGAGTCATAGAGTTATACAGCACGTATAGAGGCCCTTCGGCCCATCGTGTCCGCGCCGGCCATCAGCCCTGTCTACTCTAATCCCATATTCCAGCATTTGGTCCGTAGCCTTGTATGCTGTGGCATTTCAAGTGCTCATCCAAATGCTTCTTGAATGTTGTGAGGGTTCCTGCCTCCACAACCCTCTCAGGCAGTGAGTTCCAGACTCCAACCACGTGGTCACCTTGATCGTGTCAATGTCTTTCCTCAACTCCTTGCTCCGCTGTTCCATGGAATAATACACCTGCTGGGAATGTTCAACCTTCTCTCGGAACTGTCTCAGGTGTTCGGGCAATGGAGGTATCGGATATCCAAACGTGTTGATGTAGTTCCATACGTTGTTCCAAATGTCTTCAGACACTTGAAGAAAGGTCGTGTTGTCCTGGTGTATGTCCACCAGCTCCTCATGTCCAATTCGGACGGGAATTTCCGGGGTGAAGAAAACTCGGGACTGGGGATGGCACACGTTAAGTCGGCAGACTCGAACGAGCTTACATGAGTCGTCACACAATATTTGCCTTTTCCAGCAGAAGCCACTTGAGTGGGTTTTGTGTCGGGGTCCAGTGCCTCTATGGTGCAGTTAATTTCCAGGTCAGTGTTGTTAAATCCGCATTGGGCTTGTGGGCCTCGGCTGATCGTATGTGGACAGACTATGATGGCATGTCGAGTGACACATCCTTCCAATTAGGTTCCTGCCAAATTTTCCTTTATCATCACTGCACAAGGTAACACATTGTGATGAGATCCATGCAGGCCGTCTTTTATTACCCCAATATTCTGCACCCGACACACCTCCCGCCCCCGAGTCTCTGGGGTCAGGACTAGGATGACCAGAACCAGACCCTGGAGCCCTCCCCCTTCCGGTTTACACTCCACTTGGGTGGGGTATACCCTTATCATGGTCCGAAATTGGCAGGGAGTCATATTAAGGCCAGCCAAAAGGCGTTTGGGTGTACCCTTTCCAGCATGCCCACGGGCCAATGTCCCCTTCAACTGCTGGTTGGTGATCCACAAGGGGACCTCCCCACCCTGTATCTGGTCTAGGTTCTCTCGAGTCTGCTCAACCGTTCAGTTACCATCGGTGCTACAAGCATCGTTTGCCGCTGCCTGCTAAAAGGTGTTATATTATTCTTGAACTATTTTATTTATTGTCTGGGCGTGTGTTTCTAACACAGTAGCTATATCCTGGAGGGAGATGGTTCAAATCTCATTTTCCCTTGTCTCCCGATACCTGTCGCTATTTTGTTGTCTGAGAATAGCTTTTGGTTGCGAGCTGAGACTGTGAATCTTCTGATCGACCGTGGCCAGGTCGATGGTGTTAACAACTGACGCGCCCATATTAAAGATTGTGGCTGCGTCATTCAGCAAATCCCTCCTCCATCGCCACACTCACCCGCTCTTGTGTTATTTCCGCCACCACTGCGGACTGCACCTTGTCTCAGCACCTGTGTTATGAGGCGTTGATCCATTTGTTGGGTCTGTACCGAACACCCTGCAGGTGGGACGGTCCCGGTCAGGTTCAGGATTACTGAAACTAATTCATGTCGTATGTTGTCGAACAACACATTTTCGGTCAAAGTGAATACCAGCCCGCTAGCGGGCCCCTCTTCCAGAGCCGGACAGATCAATGGGTCGAAGCAATAGCTTGGGCCGGATCATGACCCCAATAAGAGTCGTGAATTATCGGTGAGGTAGGACCGTTAGGCCCCTCTCTTTCTCCGTATTGTAAACACTCAACCCTGGTCGGGGTACATGAGGGATGCCAAATCCCTTGGTTGTCCTGGCAGCACATGGCCCTCCGCTCCCTGATATCATAACTAACACATGCCCCCACCTCGGTTATCATCCATATAGCCTGTGTGTGTACCAAACTCGTCCCCGCACCATTCCAACTCCGAGTCAGCAGCTGCCTGCCAAAAACCAGCAGTCCCAACAATCCTATCGTCCCTGATACAGACCAATTCATAGTGTCAAAGTCACTACTGTCCCAGGTTCAGGGACCAGTGCTGAGCCCGGGGTAGGTGAAGAGGGGTCCAATAGACCTCGGAAAAAGGGGAAAGAAACACAGAGGAGGAGAAGGAGGAGGGAAAAAGAAAATAAAAAATGACGAGCTCAAAATTTAAGAGGCGTGTTGTGGGACGAGGTGGGGTTATTTTCCAGCCTGGGTAACCAACAGCACAGAGCGTTGGAGAGTCGGTGTGTCCGGGAGTGGTGACAGTCCTGGGGCTGGCCCGTGTACCTGTAAGGAAGAGAGAGAGAGATACATAACATCCTAAACAATTGGCTCGATCTTCTGACCTTAGTCCTGAAAAAAACAAGAGAGCTGATTCGCATTGTTCGCAACGATTTATCAGGCATCTGTTAACACCCCCACACATCATGTTCCAATCCAGTCCAATCCGTTCATGCTGCAGCAATCAGCTTGAGGAGGGAGACGCTGACCTCCAGAGAGATAGTGTACCAAACAAAGGTTTTCTTTTAGGGATTTCTTGCAGGTGATCAAGAAGGCCAACGGAATGTTGGCTTTTATTGCTCAGGGATAGAATATAAAAACAGGGAGGTATTGCTGCAGTTATATAAGGTATTGGTGAGACCGCACCTGGAATACGGCATACAGTTTTGGTCTCCATACTTAAGAAAAGACATACTTGCTCTCGAGGCAGTACAAAGAAGGTTCACTCGGTTAATCCCGGGGATGAGGGGGCGGACATATGAGGAGAGGTTGAGTAGATTGGGACTCTACTCATTGGAGTTCAGAAGAATGAGAGGCGATCTTATTGAAACATATAAGATTGTGAAGGGGCTTGATCGGGTGGATGCGGTAAGGATGTTCCCAAAGATGGGTGAAACTAGAACTAGGGGGCATAATCTTAGAATAAGGGGCTGCTCTTTCAAAACTGAGATGAGGAGAAACTTCTTCACTCAGAGGGTAGTAGGTCTGTGGAATTTGCTGCCCCAGGAAGCTGTGGAAGCTACATCATTAAATAAATTTAAAACAGAAATAGACAGTTTTCTAGAAGTGAAGGGAATTCGGGGTTATGGGGAGCGGGCAGGAAATTGGACATGAAGCTGAGTTCGGATCGGTCAATGCCCTGTGGGTGGCGGAGAGGGCCCAGGGGCTATGTGGCCGGGTCCTGCTCCGACTTCTTGTGTTCTTTAGATTTGTGGTTGGGATCAGATCAGCCATGATCTTATTGAATGGCGGAGCAGGCTCGAGGGGCCGATTGGCCTACTCCTGCTCCTATTTCTTATGTTTATGTTCTTATGTTCTTATTAGGGGAACTCCCTTCCCCGGGCACCATCACCGGCTTAGTTTGGCTCCAGTGTCTCCACCTTACATCCAATTTCTCTTAAAAGCACACCGAGGCTCCCGTACTGAGGAGGGCCTGGTACGGCCCGTCCATCGTGGCTCAAAAGTACCTCGAACCGGTGCTGAACCATCACCCATTGGCCCACACAGGGGGTTCTTTCCAAACCCCTTCCAATTTCTTAGCATCCGGTGCCTCCTGTAAATGCTGAACCCGGAAATGATTAGCCTGGTTGGTCTCAGCGAGCTGACGCAGGTATGTCAGGAGGGTGTTTTGGAACTGGGAGGTGTCCCCTGTGCCCCGTGGGGGTGCGTCTTGGAGTAACACCATGGCCCGTCCAGTCATTAGTTCGAATGGTGTAAAGCCGGTGCTTTTGGCTGGCGTGGCCCGTAATCCCCAAAGAATAGTGGGGAGGAGGGTGGGTTCAGTGATGGATTGTTTTAGCGAACGGTTCATTCGCTCCACCATTCCAGACGATTGAGGATGATGGGGGATGTGTAACCGCTATCGGACCCCCAAAAGAGCCAAAGCCTGTTTCGTTGTCTTGCCGGTGAAATGAGTTCCCTGATCCGAATCTATCTGCTCGGGCACTCCCCAGCGAGGAATGACCTCCATGGCTAGGATTCTTTTTGCTGCTTCGGCCGTCTTCCTCCTGGTGGGGAAAGCCTCCACCCAGCGAGTGAAAAGGTCGATGATGAAAATACATGATGTGGAGATGCCGGTGATAGACTGGGGTTGACAATTGTAAACAATTTTACAACACCAAGTTATAGTCCAACAATTTTATTTGAAATTCACAAGCTTTCGGAGGCTTCCTCCTTCGTCAGGTAAATGTGGAAATGAAATCCTCGAACCCTTCGCATTTATAAATCACCTGGTGATTACAGACAGTCTTTCCAACTGCCCGTTGCCAAAGCAATCACAGTGTGCAGATAGAGAGGTGTTACATACAAAGCCACCGAATATACAAACACCCAAAAAAAACCAGAGAGAGGCAGAAACATAGAATCATCCGGAAGGAAGAGAAAGACAGCAAATGACCCGTTATATTAAAAACAGATAACATTTGTTCGCTGGTGGGGTTACGTGTAGCGTGACATGAACCCAAGATCCCGGTTGAGGCCGTCCTCATGGGTGCGGAACTTGGCTATCAATTTCTGCTCGATGATTTTGCGTTGTCGTGTGTCTCGAAGGCCGCCTTGGAGAACGCTTACCCGAAGATCGGTGGCTGAATGTCCATGACTGCTGAAGTGTTCCCCGACTGGGAGGGAACCCTCCTGTCTGGCGATTGTTGCGCGGTGTCCGTTCATCCGTTGTCGCAGTGTCTGCATGGTCTCGCCAATGTACCATGCTCTGGGGCATCCTTTCCTGCAACGTATGAGGTAGACAACGTTGGCCGAGTCACAGGAGTATGAACCATGCACCTGGTGGGTGGTGTCCTCTCGTGTGATGGTGGTATCTGTGTCGATGATCTGGCATGTCTTGCAGAGGTTGCCGTGGCAGGGTTGTGTGGTGTCGTGGACGCTGTTCTCCTGAAAGCTGGGTAATTTGCTGCGAACGATGGTCTGTTTGAGGTTGGGTGGCTGTTTAAAGGCGAGTAGTGGAGGTGTGGGGATGGCCTTACCGAGGTGTTCACAGGGACGTGACACTATCTCAGAGATTCCCTCACGTCCCTGTTACACTATCTCAGAGATTCCCTCCTGTACCTGTGACAGTATCTCAGAGATTCCCTCCTGTACCTGTGACACTATCTCAGAGATTCCCTCCTGTACCTGGTCCACCATTCCACTCATGCAGGAGTTGGACTCCTCCATCCTCTCCACTATTGTGGAGAGTGTGCGTGGCACCTGTTCCAGTACCTCGTAAATCTGCTGCTGTCCCTCGATCATTCTCTTTTTAAAGGATGGTCCCCAGGGATTCAC
This sequence comes from Heptranchias perlo, assembly GCF_035084215.1. Lineage (NCBI taxonomy): Eukaryota > Metazoa > Chordata > Chondrichthyes > Hexanchiformes > Hexanchidae > Heptranchias > Heptranchias perlo. The sequence goes on along the minus strand of NW_027139447.1, from coordinate 162,088 downwards.
AATCTGCGTCCAGCTGAGCAGAGCCTGGAGAGGAGTGCTCCCACCGACACGGACTCTCCACAGCTGCCTCTGCCACCAGTGCCTGCTCGTGCTCACTTGTGTGTGGTGACTCACCAGGTGTGACCCTACTCGCTCACTACTAGGACCATCGAGGTGTGAGTATCTGTGCTGGTGAATGGCTCACTAAGATGTGACGGTGCACCCTCAGAGGCCGGGAGCTCCTCTGAGGAATCGCCCTCTGCCATCACAGCGGTCAGTGAAGGGCCTGTGAGAGAACAGAAGGCAATATTAAACATCATCACAGATGTGTCATGTTGCGATGAGCACACGAGGTGCTGAAGATGGAGAGGCATTGTTAACATCAATTCATATTGTGTGAGCTGAATGTTAAAGTTGTGTCACCAGATGTTTGTGGGGTGTCAGTCTCGGCGTCCCCGACGGACAGGCACTCGAGGGTGCGGCTCGGCTCATAGGAACATAGGAACAGGAGAAGGCCATTCAGCCCCTCGTGCCTGCTCTGCCATTTGATAAGATCATGGCTGATCTGTGATCTAACTCCATATACCTGCCTTTGGCCCATATCCCTTAATACCTTTGGTTGCCAAAAAGCTATCTATCTCAGATTTAAATTTAGCAATTGAGCTAGTATCAATTGCCGTTTGCGGAAGAGAGTTCCAAACTTCTACCACCCTTTGTGTGTAGAAATGTTTTCTAATCTCGCTCCTGAAAGGTCTGGCTCTAATTTTTAGACTGTGCCCCCTACTCCTAAAATCCCCAACCAGCGGAAATAGTTTCTCTCTATCCACCCTATCCGTTCCCCTTAATATCTTATAAACTTCGATCAGATCACCCCTTAACCTTCGAAACTCGAGAGAATACAACCCCAATTTGTGTAATCTCTCCTCGTAACTTAACCCTTGAAGTCCGGGTATCATTCTAGTAAACCTACGCTGCACTCCCTCCAAGGCCAATATGTCCTTCCGAAGGTGCGGTGCCCAGAACTGCTCACAGTACTCCAGGTGCGGTCTAACCAGGGTTTTGTATAGCTGCAGCATAACTTCTGCCCCCTTGTACTCTAGTCCTCTAGATATAAAGGCCAGCAATCCATTAGCCTTATTGCTTATTTTCTGCACCTGTTCATGACACTTCAATGATCTATGTACCTGAACCCCGAAGTCCCTTTGGACATCCACTGTTTTTAACTTTTTACCATTTAGAAAGTACCCTGTTCTATCCTTTTTTGATCCTTTTTTGATCCAAAGTGGATGACCTCACATTTGTCTACATTGAATTCCATTTGCCACAATTTTGCCCTTTCACCTAATCTATCAATATCCCTTTGTAATTTTATGTTTCCATCTACACTGCTTACAATGCCACCAATCTTTGTGTCATCGGCAAACTTAGATATGAGACTTTCTATGCCTTCATCTAAGCCGTTAATAAATATTGTGAATAATTGAGGCCCCAAGACAGATCCCTGCGGGACTCCACTAGTCACATCCTGCCAATGTGAGTACCTTCCCATTATCCCTACTCTCTGTCGCCTTTCGCTCAGCCAACTTCCTAACCAAGTCCATACTTTTCCCTCGATTCCATGGGCTTCTATCTTAGCTAACAGTCTCTTATGTGGGACCTTATCAAATGCCTTCTGGAAGTCCATATAAATAACATCCATTGACATTCCCCTGTCCACTACTTTAGTCACCTCTTCAAAAAATTCAATCAGGTTTGTCAGGCACGACCTACCTTTCACAAATCCATGCTGGCTCTCTCTGATTAACTGAAAATTCTCGAGGTGTTCAGTCACCCTATCCTTAATTATAGACTCCAGCATTTTCCCCACAACAGATGTTAGGCTAACTGGTCTACAATTCCTTGGTTTCCCTCTCTCTCCTTTCTTAAAAAGCGGAGAGACATGTGCAATTTTCCAATCTAGAGGGACAGTTCCTGAATCTAGAGAACTTTGAAAGATTATAGTTCGGGCATCTGCAATGTGCTCACCTACTTCCTTTAAAACCCTGGGATGGAAACCATCTGGTCCTGGCGATTTGTCACTCTTTAGTGCTATTATTTTCTTCATTACTGTTGCTTTACTTATGTTAATTTTATCGAGTCCCTGTCCCTGATTCAATATTAGTTTTCTTGGGATTTCCGGCATGCATCCGTCTTTTTCGACTGTAAATACTGACGCAAAGTAATTATTCAACATGTCCGCCATTTCCCCATTGTCAATGACAATATCCCCACTTTCAGTTTTTAAGGGGCCAACACTGCTCCTGACCACCCTCTTTTTCCTAATATAACTATAAAAGTTCTTTGTATTGGTTTTGATATCCCTTGCGAGTTTCTTTTCATACTCTCTTTTTGTAGCTCTCACTATCTGTTTTGTGACCCTTTGTTGATCTTTGTATCTTTCCCATTCGCCAGGATCTGTGCCATTTTTTGCCTTTTTGTATGCCCTTTCCTTATGTCTTATACTGTCCCTTACCTCTTTAGTTGTCCATGGCTGTTTTTTTTAGCAAGTAGAGTTCTTGCCCCTCAGGGGTATAAACCGATTCTGTATCACGTTAAATGTTTCTTTAAACACTACCCACTGATCATCAGTCGTTTTACCCATTAACAGATTTGCCCAGTTTACTGTGGACAGTCTCTGTCTCATCCCATTGAAGTCGGCCTTACCCAAGTCTAGAATCTTAGCAGCTGATTCACTTCTTTCCCTTTCAAACACTACATTGAACTCGATCATGTTATGATCACTATTGGATAGATGTTCACACACAGTTAAGCCGTTAACTAAATCTGGTTCATTACTCATTACTAAATCTAGTATGGCTTGCCCCCTTGTTGCCTCTCGGACATACTGCTGTAGAAAACTATCCCGGACACACTCAAGAAAATCACTACCTTTCTGACAGTTGCTAGTCTGCTTTCCCCAATCTATGATGTGGAGATGCCGGTGATGGACTGGGGTTGACAAATGTAAACAATTTTACAACACCAAGTTATAGTCCAACAATTTTATTTGAAAATCACAAGCTTTCGGAGGCTTCCTCCTTCCTCAGGTGAATGTCAGGAAATCCTTGAACGTTTCGCATTTATATTCAGAGAACAATACCTGGTGATTACAGATAATCTTTCCAACTGCCCGTTGTCACTGAATCTCACTGTACCCCATATCTCAGAATCTGACTGTACCCCGTCCCTCAGAATCTCACTGTACCCCGTATCCCAGAATCTGACTGTACCCCGTCCCTCAGAATCTCACTGTACCCCGTATCTCAGAATCTAACTGTACCCCGTATCTCAGAATCTCACTGTACCCCGTATCTCAGAATCTCACTGTACCCCGTCTCCCAGAATCTCACTGTAACCCGTATCCCAGAATCTCACTGAACCCCGTCTCCCAGAATCTGACTGTACCCCGTATCCCAGAATCTCTCTGTACCCCGTATCTCAGAATCTCACTGTACACCGTATCCCAGAATCTCTCTGTACCCCGTATCTCAGAATCTCACTGTACCCCGTCTCCCGGAATCTCACTGTACCCCGTATCCCAGAATCTCACTGTACCCCGTATCCCAGAATCTCACTGTACCCCGTATCCCAGAATCTCAATGTACCCCGTCTCCCGGAATCTCACTGTACCCCGTCTCCCGGAATCTCACTGTACCCCGTCTCCCAGAATCTCACTGTACCCCGTCTCCCGGAATCTCACTGTACCCCGTCTCCCAGAATCTCACTGTACCCCGTATCCCGGAATCTCACTGTACCCCGTCTCCCAGAATCTCACTGTACCCCATGTCCCAGAATCTCACTGTACCCCCTCTCCCAGAATCTCACTGTACCCCGTATCCCAGAATCTCACTGTACCCCGTATCCCAGAATCTCACTGTACCCCGTCTCCCGGAATCTCACTGTACCCCGTATCTCAGAATCTCTCTGTACCCCGTCTCCCGGAATCTCACTGTACCCCGTATCTCAGAATCTCACTGTACCCCGTCTCCCGGAATCTCACTGCACCCCGTATCCCAGAATCTCACTGTACCCCGTATCCCAGAATCTCACTGTACCCCGTCTCCCAGAATCTCACTGTACCCCGTATCTCAGAATCTCACTGTACCCCGTCTCCCAGAATCTCACTGTACCCCGTATCCCAGAATCTCACTGTACCCCGTCTCCCAGAATCTCACTGTACCCCGTATCCCAGAATCTCACTGTACCCCGTATCTCAGAATCTCACTGTACCCCGTCTCCCAGAATCTCACTGTAACCCGTCTCCCGGAATCTCACTGTACCCCGTATCCCAGAATCTCACTGTACCCCGTATCCCGGAATCTCACTCTACCCCGTATCCCGGAATCTCACTGTACCCCGTCTCCCAGAATCTCACTGTACCCCGTATCCCAGAATCTCACTGTACCCCGTCTCCCAGAATCTCACTGTACCCCGTATCCCAGAATCTCACTCTACCCCGTATCCCGGAATCTCACTCTACCCCGTATCCCGGAATCTCACTGTACCCCGCATCCCGGAATCTCACTGTACACCATATCCCAGAATCTCACTGTACCCCGTATCCCAGAATCTCACTGTACTCCGTATCCCAGAATCTCACTGTACCCCGTATCCCAGAATCTCACTGTACCCCGTATCCCAGAATCTGACTGTACCCCGTATCCCAGAATCTCACTGTACCCCGTCTCCCAGAATCTCACTGTACCCCGTCTCCCAGAATCTCACTGTACCCCGTATCCCAGAATCTCACTGTACCCCGTATCCCAGAATCTCACTGTACCCCGTATCCCAGAATCTCACTGTACCCCGTATCCCAGAATCTCACTGTACCCCGTATCCCAGAATCTCACTGTACCCCGTATCCCAGAATCTCACTGTACCCCGTATCTCAGAATCTCACTGTACCCCGTCTCCCTGAATCTCACTGTACCCCGTATCCCAGAATCTCACTGTACTCCGTATCCCAGAATCTCACTGTACCCCGTATCCCAGAATCTCACTGTACCCCGTCTCCCGGAATCTCACTGTACCCCGTATCCCAGAATCTCACTGTACCCCGTATCCCAGAATCTCACTGTACCCCGTCTCCCAGAATCTCACTGTACCCCGTATCCCAGAATCTCACTCTACCCCGTATCCCGGAATCTCACTCTACCCCGTATCCCGGAATCTCACTGTACCCCGCATCCCGGAATCTCACTGTACACCGTATCCCAGAATCTCACTGTACCCCGTATCCCAGAATCTCACTGTACCCCGTATCCCAGAATCTCACTGTACCCCGTATCCCAGAATCTCACTGTACTCCGTATCCCAGAATCTCACTGTACCCCGTATCCCAGAATCTCACTGTACCCCGTATCCCAGAATCTCACTGTACCCCGTATCTCAGAATCTCACTGTACCCCGTCTCCCAGAATCTCACTGTACCCCGTATCCCAGAATCTCACTGTACCCCGTCTCCCAGAATCTCACTGTACCCCGTCTCCCAGAATCTCACTGTACCCCGTATCCCAGAATCTCACTGTACCCCGTATCCCAGAATCTCACTGTACCCCGTATCCCAGAATCTCACTGTACCCCGTATCCCAGAATCTCACTGTACCCCGTATCCCAGAATCTCACTGTACCCCGTATCCCAGAATCTCACTGTACCCCGTATCTCAGAATCTCACTGTACCCCGTATCCCAGAATCTCACTGTAACCCGTATCTCAGAATCTCACTGTACCCCGTATCCCAGAATCTCACTGTACCCCGTATCCCAGAATCTCACTGTACCCCGTATCACAGAATCACACTGTACCCCGTATCCCAGAATCTCACTGTACCCCGTCTCCCTGAATCTCACTGTACCCCGTATCCCAGAATCTCACTGTACCCCGTATCCCAGAATCTCACTGTACCCCGTCTCCCTGAATCTCACTGTACCCCGTATCCCAGAATCTCACTGTACTCCGTATCTCAGAATCTCACTGTACCCCGTATCCCAGAATCTCACTGTACCCCGTCTCCCAGAATCTCACTGTACCCCGTATCTCAGAATCTCACTGTACCCCGTATCCCGGAATCTCACTGTACCCCGTATCCCGGAATCTCACTGTACCCGGTATCACAGAATCTCACTGTACCCCCTTTCCCAGAATCTCACTGTAACCCGTATCCCAGAATCTCACTGTACCCCGTCTCCCGGAATCTCACTGTACCCCGTATCCCAGAATCTCACTGTACCCCGTATCCCAGAATCTCACTGTACCCCGTATCCCAGAATCTCACTGTACCCCGTATCCCGGAATCTCACTGTACCCCGTTTTCTAGAATCTCACTGTAACCCGTATCCCAGAATCTCACTGTACCCCGTCCCTCAGAATTTCACTGTACCCCGTCCCTCAGAATTTCACTGTACCCCGTATCCCAGAATCTCACTGTACCCCGTCCCTCAGAATCTCCCTGTACCCCGTATCCCAGAATCTCACTGTACCCCGTCTCCCGGAATCTCACTGTACCCCGTATCCCAGAATCTCACTGTACCCCGTCCCTCAGAATCTCACTGTACCCCGTATCCCAGAATCTCACTGTACCCCGTATCCCAGAATCTCACTGTACCCCGTCCCTCAGAATCTCACTGTACCCCGTCTCCCGGAATCTCACTGTACCCCGTCTCCCAGAATCTCACTGTACCCCGGATCCCAGAATCTCACTGTACCCCGTCTCCCAGAATCTCACTGTACCCCGTATCCCAGAATCTCACTGTACCCCTTATCTCAGAATCTCACTGTAACCCGTCTCCCGGAATCTCACTGTACCCCGTATCCCGGAATCTCACTGTACCCCGTATCCCGGAATCTCACTGTACCCCGTATCCCGGAATCTCACTGTACCCCGTATCCCGGAATCTCACTGTACCCCGTATCCCGGAATCTCACTGTACCCCGTATCCCGGAATCTCACTGTACCCCGTATCCCGGAATCTCACTGTACCCCGTATCCCGGAATCTCACTGTACCCCGTATCCCAGAATCTCACTGTACCCGTATCCCAGAATCTCACTGTACCCCGTCTCCCAGAATCTCACTGTACCCCGTCTCCCAGAATCTCACTGTACCCCGTATCCCAGAATCTCACTGTACCCCGTATCCCAGAATCTCACTGTACCCCGTATCCCAGAATCTCACTGTACCCCGTCTCCCAGAATCTCACTGTACCCCGTATCCCAGAATCTCACTGTACCCGTATCCCAGAATCTCACTGTACCCCGTCTCCCAGAATCTCACTGTACCCCGTCTCCCAGAATCTCACTGTACCCCGTATCCCAGAATCTCACTGTACCCCGTATCCCAGAATCTCACTGTACCCCGTATCCCAGAATCTCACTGTACCCCGTCTCCCAGAATCTCACTGTACCCCGTATCCCAGAATCTCACTGTACCCCGTATCCCAGAATCTCACTGTACCCCGTCTCCCAGAATCTCACTGTACCCCGTATCCCAGAATCTCACTGTACCCCGTATCCCAGAATCTCACTGTACCCCGTATCCCAGAATCTCACTGTACCCCGTATCTCAGAATCTCACTGTACCCCGTCTCCCGGAATCTCACTGTACCCCGTATCCCGGAATCTCACTGTACCCCGTATCCCGGAATCTCACTGTACCCCGTATCCCGGAATCTCACTGTACCCCGTATCCCAGAATCTCACTGTACCCCGTATCCCGGAATCTCACTGTACCCCGTATCCCGGAATCTCACTGTACCCCGTATCCCGGAATCTCACTGTACCCCGTATCCCAGAATCTCACTGTACCCGTATCCCAGAATCTCACTGTACCCCGTCTCCCAGAATCTCACTGTACCCCGTCTCCCAGAATCTCACTGTACCCCGTATCCCAGAATCTCACTGTACCCCGTATCCCAGAATCTCACTGTACCCCGTATCCCAGAATCTCACTGTACCCCGTCTCCCAGAATCTCACTGTACCCCGTATCCCAGAATCTCACTGTACCCCGTATCCCAGAATCTCACTGTACCCCGTCTCCCAGAATCTCACTGTACCCCGTATCCCAGAATCTCACTGTACCCCGTATCCCAGAATCTCACTGTACCCCGTATCCCAGAATCTCACTGTACCCCGTATCCCAGAATCTCACTGTACCCCGTATCCCAGAATCTCACTGTACCCCGTATCCCAGAATCTCACTGTACCCCGTATCCCAGAATCTCACTGTACCCCGTATCCCGGAATCTCACTGTACCCCGTCTCCCGGAATCTCACTGTACCCCGTCTCCCGGAATCTCACTGTACCCCGTCTCCCGGAATCTCACTGTACCCTGTATCTCAGAATCTCACTGTACCCCGTCTCCCAGAATCTCACTGTACCCCGTATCCCAGAATCTCACTGTACCCCGTATCTCAGAATCTCACTGTACCCCGTATCCCAGAATCTCACTGCACCCCGTATCCCAGAATCTCACTGTACCCCGTATCTCAGAATCTCACTGTACCCCGTATCCAAGAATCTCACTGTACCCCGTATCCCAGAATCTCACTGTACCCCGTATCTCAGAATCTCACTGTACCCCGTATCCCAGAATCTCACTGAACCCCGTCTCCCAGAATCTCACTGTACCCCGTATCTCAGAATCTCTCTGTACCCCGTCTCCCTGAATCTCACTGTACCCCGTATCCAAGAATCTCACTGTACCCCGTATCCCAGAATCTCACTGTACCCCGTATCTCAGAATCTCACTGTACCCCGTATCCAAGAATCTCACTGTACCCCGTATCCCAGAATCTCACTGTACCCCGTCTCCCAGAATCTCACTGTACCCCGTATCCCAGAATCTCACTGTACCCCGTCTCCCAGAATCTCACTGTACCCCGTATCCCAGAATCTCACTGTACCCCGTCTCCCAGAATCTCACTGTACCCCGTCTCCCAGAATCTCACTGTACCCCGTATCCCAGAATCTCACTGCACCCCGTATCCCGGAATCTCACTGTACCCCGTATCTCAGAATCTCACTGTACCCCGTCTCCCAGAATCTCACTGTACCCCGTATCTCAGAATCTCACTGTACCCCATCTTCCAGAATCTGACTGTACCCCGTCTCCCTGAATCTCACTGTACCCCGTCTCCCAGAATCTCACTGTACCCCGTCTCCCAGAATCTCACTGTACCCCGTATCCCGGAATCTCACCGTACCCCGTTTTCTAGAATCTCACTGTACCCCGTATCCCAGAATCTCACTGTACCCCGTATCCCAGAATCTCACTGTACCCCGTATCCCAGAATCTCACTGTACCCCGTATCCCAGAATCTCACTGTACCCCGTATCTCAGAATCTCACTGTACCCCGTATCCCAGAATCTCACTGTACCCCGTCTCCCAGAATCTCACTGTACCCCGTATCACAGAATCTCACTGTACCCCGTATCCCAGAATCTCACTGTACCCCGTCTCCCTGAATCTCACTGTACCCCGTATCCCAGAATCTCATTGTACTCCGTATCCCAGAATCTCACTGTACCCCATATCCCAGAATCTCACTGTACCCCGTCTCCCAGAATCTCACTGTACCCCGTATCTCAGAATCTCACTGTACCCCATATCCCGGAATCTCACTGTACCCCGTATCCCGGAATCTCACTGTACCCCGTCCCTCAGAATCTCACTGTACCCCGTCTCCCGGAATCTCACTGTACCCCGTATCTCAGAATCTCTCTGTACCCCGTATCCCAGAATCTCACTGTACCCCGTATCCCAGAATCTCACTGTACCCCGTATCCCAGAATCTCACTGTACCCCGTATCTCAGAATCTCACTGTACTCCGTATCTCAGAATCTCACTGTACCCCGTATCTCAGAATCTCACTGTACCCCGTCTCCCAGAATATCACTGTACCCCGTATCCCAGAATCTCACTGTACCCCGTCTCCCAGAATCTCACTGTACCCCGTATCCCAGAATCTCACTGTACCCCGTATCCCAGAATCTCACTGTACCCCGTCTCCCAGAATCTCACTGTACCCCGTCTCCCGGAATCTCACTGTACCCCGTATCCCAGAATCTCACTGTACCCCGTCTCCCGGAATCTCACTGTACCCCGTATCCCAGAATCTCACTGTACCCCGTCCCTCAGAATCTCACTGTACCCCGTATCCCAGAATCTCACTGTACCCCGTATCCCAGAATCTCACTGTACCCCGTCCCTCAGAATCTCACTGTACCCCGTCTCCCGGAATCTCACTGTACCCCGTCTCCCAGAATCTCACTGTACCCCGGATCCCAGAATCTCACTGTACCCCGTCTCCCAGAATCTCACTGTACCCCGTATCCCAGAATCTCACTGTACCCCGTATCTCAGAATCTCACTGTACCCCGTCTCCCGGAATCTCACTGTACCCCGTATCCCGGAATCTCACTGTACACCGTATCCCGGAATCTCACTGTACCCCGTATCCCGGAATCTCACTGTACCCCGTATCCCAGAATCTCACTGTACCCCGTATCCCGGAATCTCACTGTACCCCGTATCCCAGAATCTCACTGTACCCCGTCCCTCAGAATCTCACTGTACCCCGTATCCCAGAATCTCACTGTACCCCGTATCCCAGAATCTCACTGTACCCCGTCCCTCAGAATCTCACTGTACCCCGTCTCCCGGAATCTCACTGTACCCCGTCTCCCAGAATCTCACTGTACCCCGGATCCCAGAATCTCACTGTACCCCGTCTCCCAGAATCTCACTGTACCCCGTATCCCAGAATCTCACTGTACCCCGTATCTCAGAATCTCACTGTACCCCTTCTCCCGGAATCTCACTGTACCCCGTATCCCGGAATCTCACTGTACCCCGTATCCCGGAATCTCACTGTACCCCGTATCCCGGAATCTCACTGTACCCCGTATCCCAGAATCTCACTGTACCCCGTATCCCGGAATCTCACTGTACCCCGTATCCCGGAATCTCACTGTACCCCGTATCCCGGAATCTCACTGTACCCCGTATCCCAGAATCTCACTGAACCCGTATCCCAGAATCTCACTGTACCCCGTCTCCCAGAATCTCACTGTACCCCGTCTCCCAGAATCTCACTGTACCCCGTATCCCAGAATCTCACTGTACCCCGTATCCCAGAATCTCACTGTACCCCGTATCCCAGAATCTCACTGTACCCCGTCTCCCAGAATCTCACTGTACCCCGTATCCCAGAATCTCACTGTACCCCGTATCCCAGAATCTCACTGTACCCCGTCTCCCAGAATCTCACTGTACCCCGTATCCCAGAATCTCACTGTACCCCGTATCCCAGAATCTCACTGTACCCCGTATCCCAGAATCTCACTGTACCCCGTATCCCAGAATCTCACTGTACCCCGTATCCCAGAATCTCACTGTACCCCGTATCCCAGAATCTCACTGTACCCCGTATCCCAGAATCTCACTGTACCCCGTATCCCGGAATCTCACTGTACCCCGTCTCCCGGAATCTCACTGTACCCCGTCTCCCGGAATCTCACTGTACCCCGTCTCCCGGAATCTCACTGTACCCTGTATCTCAGAATCTCACTGTACCCCGTCTCCCAGAATCTCACTGTACCCCGTATCCCAGAATCTCACTGTACCCCGTATCTCAGAATCTCACTGTACCCCGTATCCCAGAATCTCACTGCACCCCGTATCCCAGAATCTCACTGTACCCCGTATCTCAGAATCTCACTGTACCCCGTATCCAAGAATCTCACTGTACCCCGTATCCCAGAATCTCACTGTACCCCGCCTCCCAGAATCTCACTGTACCCCGTATCCCAGAATCTCACTGTACCCCGTCTCCCAGAATCTCACTGTACCCCGTATCCCAGAATCTCACTGTACCCCGTCTCCCAGAATCTCACTGTACCCCGTCTCCCAGAATCTCACTGTACCCCGTATCCCAGAATCTCACTGCACCCCGTATCCCGGAATCTCACTGTACCCCGTATCTCAGAATCTCACTGTACCCCGTCTCCCAGAATCTCACTGTACCCCGTATCTCAGAATCTCACTGTACCCCATCTTCCAGAATCTGACTGTACCCCGTCTCCCTGAATCTCACTGTACCCCGTCTCCCAGAATCTCACTGTACCCCGTCTCCCAGAATCTCACTGTACCCCGTATCCCGGAATCTCACCGTACCCCGTTTTCTAGAATCTCACTGTACCCCGTATCCCAGAATCTCACTGTACCCCGTATCCCAGAATCTCACTGTACCCCGTATCCCAGAATCTCACTGTACCCCGTATCCCAGAATCTCACTGTACCCCGTATCTCAGAATCTCACTGTACCCCGTATCCCAGAATCTCACTGTACCCCGTCTCCCAGAATCTCACTGTACCCCGTATCACAGAATCTCACTGTACCCCGTATCCCAGAATCTCACTGTACCCCGTCTCCCTGAATCTCACTGTACCCCGTATCCCAGAATCTCATTGTACTCCGTATCCCAGAATCTCACTGTACCCCATATCCCAGAATCTCACTGTACCCCGTCTCCCAGAATCTCACTGTACCCCGTATCTCAGAATCTCACTGTACCCCATATCCCGGAATCTCACTGTACCCCGTATCCCGGAATCTCACTGTACCCCGTCCCTCAGATTCTCACTGTACCCCGTCTCCCGGAATCTCACTGTACCCCGTATCTCAGAATCTCTCTGTACCCCGTATCCCAGAATCTCACTGTACCCCGTATCCCAGAATCTCACTGTACCCCGTATCCCAGAATCTCACTGTACCCCGTATCTCAGAATCTCACTGTACTCCGTATCTCAGAATCTCACTGTACCCCGTATCTCAGAATCTCACTGTACCCCGTCTCCCAGAATCTCACTGTACCCCGTATCCCAGAATCTCACTGTACCCCGTCTCCCAGAATCTCACTGTACCCCGTATCCCAGAATCTCACTGTACCCCGTATCCCAGACTCTCACTGTACCCCGTCTCCCAGAATCTCACTGTACCCCGTCTCCCGGAATCTCACTGTACCCCGTATCCCGGAATCTCACTGTACCCCGTATCCCAGAATCTCACTGTACCCCGTATCCCAGAATCTCACTGTACCCCGTATCCCGGAATCTCACTGTACCCCGTTTTCTAGAATCTCACTGTACCCCGTCTCCCAGAATCTCACTGTACCCCGTTTCCCAGAATCTCACTGTACCCCGTCCCTCAGAATCTCACTGTACCCCGTATCCCAGAATCTCACTGTACCCCGTATCCCAGAATCTCACTGTACCCCGTCCCTCAGAATCTCACTGTACCCCGTATCCCAGAATCTCACTGTACCCCGTCTCCCGGAATCTCACTGTACCCCGTATCCCAGAATCTCACTGTACCCCGTATCCCAGAATCTCACTGTACCCCGTCTCCCAGAATCTCACTGTACCCCATATCCCAGAATCTCACTGTACCCCGTCTCCCAGAATCTCACTGTACCCCGTATCCCAGAATCTCACTGTACCCCGTATCCCAGAATCTCACTGTACCCCGTATCTCAGAATCTCTCTGTACCCCGTATCCCAGAATCTCACTGTACCCCGTATCCCAGAATCTCACTGTACCCCGTATCCCAGAATCTCACTGTACCCCGTATCCCGGAATCTCACTGTACTCCGTATCCCGGAATCTCACTGTACCCCGTCTCCCAGAATCTCACTGTACCCCGTATCCCAGAATCTCACTGTACCCCGTATCCCAGAATCTCACTGTACCCCGTATCCCAGAATCTCACTGTACCCCGTCTCCCAGAATCTCACTGTACCCCGTCTCCCAGAATCTCACTGTACCCCGTCTCCCAGAATCTCACTGTACCCCGTCTCCCAGAATCTCACTGTACCCCGTCTCCCAGAATCTCACTGTACCCCGTCTCCCAGAATCTCACTGTACCCCGTCTCCCAGAATCTCACTGTACCCCGTCTCCCAGAATCTCACTGTACCCCGTCTCCCAGAATCTCACTGTACCCCGTATCCCAGAATCTCACTGTACCCCGTATCCCAGAATCTCACTGTACCCCGTATACCAGAATCTCACTGTACCCAGTATCCCAGAATCTCACTGTACCCCGTATCCCAGAAACTCACTGTACCCCGTATCCCGGAATCTCACTGTACTCCGTCTCCCAGAATCTCACTGTACCCCGTATCCCAGAATCTCACTGTACCCCGTATCCCAGAATCTCACTGTACCCCGTCTCCCAGAATCTCACTGTACCCCGTCTCCCAGAATTTCACTGTACCCCGTCTCCCAGAATCTCACTGTACCCCGTCTCCCAGAATCTCACTGTACCCCGTATCTCAGAATCTCACTGTACCCCGTATCTCAGAAACTCACTGTGCCCCGTATCCCAGAATCTCACTGTACCCCGTATCTCAGAATCTCACTGTACCCCGTATCTCAGAATCTCACTGTACCCCGTATCCCAGAATCTCACTGTACCCCGTATCTCAGAATCTCACTGTACCCCGTATCTCAGAATCTCACTGTACCCCGTATCCCAGAATCTCACTGTACCCCGTATCCCAGAATCTCACTGAACCCCGTATCCCAGAATCTCACTGTACCCCGTATCTCAGAATCTCACTGTACCCCGTATCCCAGAATCTCTCTGTACCCCGTATCCCAGAATCTCTCTGTACCCCGTATCCCAGAATCTCACTGTACCCCGTATCTCAGAATCTCACTGTACCCCGTATCCCAGAATCTCTCTGTACCCCGTATCCCAGAATCTCACTGTACCCCGTATCCCAGAATCTCACTGTACCCCGTATCCCAGAATCTCACTGTACCCCGTATCCCAGAATCTCACTGTACCCCGTATCCCAGAATCTCACTGTACCCCGTATCCCAGAATCTCACTGTACCCCGTATCCCGGAATCTTACTGTACCCCGTATCCCAGAATCTCACTCTACCCCGTATCCCGGAATGTCACTGTACCCCGTCTCCCAGAATCTCACTGTACCCCGTATCCCAGAATCTCACTGTACCCCGTATCCCAGAATCTCACTGTACCCCGTATCCCGGAATCTCACTCTACCCCGTATCCCCGAATCTCACTCTACCCCGTATCCCGGAATCTCACTGTACCCCGTATCCCGGAATCTCACTGTACCCCGTATCCCAGAATCTCACTGTACCCCGTATCCCAGAATCTCACTGTACCCCGTATCCCAGAATCTCACTGTACTCCGTATCCCAGAATCTCACTGTACCCCGTATCCCAGAATCTCACTGTACCCCGTATCTCAGAATCTGACTGTACCCCGTATCCCAGAATCTCACTGTACCCCGTATCTCAGAATCTCACTGTACCCCGTCTCCCAGAATCTCACTGTTCCCCGTATCCCAGAATCTCACTGTACCCCGTATCCCAGAATCTCACTGTACCCCGTATCCCAGAATCTCACTGTACCCCGTATCCCAGAATCTCACTGTACCCCGTCTCCCAGAATCTCACTGTACCCCGTCTCCCGGAATCTCACTGTACCCCGTATCCCAGAATCTCACTGTACCCCGTATCCCAGAATCTCACTGTACCCCATATCCCAGAATCTCACTGTACCCCGTATCCCAGAATCTCACTGTACCCCGTATCCCGGAATCTCACTGTACCCCGTATCCCGGAATCTCACTGTACCCCGTTTTCTAGAATCTCACTGTACCCCGTCTCCCAGAATCTCACTGTACCCCGTTTCCCAGAATCTCACTGTACCCCGTCCCTCAGAATCTCACTGTACCCCGTATCCCAGAATCTCACTGTACCCCGTATCCCAGAATCTCACTGTACCCCGTCCCTCAGAATCTCACTGTACCCCGTATCCCAGAATCTCACTGTACCCCGTCTCCCGGAATCTCACTGTACCCCGTATCCCAGAATCTCACTGTACCCCGTATCCCAGAATCTCACTGTACCCCGTCTCCCAGAATCTCACTGTACCCCATATCCCAGAATCTCACTGTACCCCGTATCCCAGAATCTCACTGTACCCCGTATCTCAGAATCTCTCTGTACCCCGTATCCCAGAATCTCACTGTACCCCGTATCCCAGAATCTCACTGTACCCCGTATCCCAGAATCTCACTGTACCCCGTATCCCGGAATCTCACTGTACTCCGTATCCCGGAATCTCACTGTACCCCGTCTCCCAGAATCTCACTGTACCCCGTATCCCAGAATCTCACTGTACCCCGTATCCCAGAATCTCACTGTACCCCGTATACCAGAATCTCACTGTACCCCGTATCCCAGAATCTCACTGTACCCCGTATCCCAGAAACTCACTGTACCCCGTATCCCGGAATCTCACTGTACTCCGTCTCCCAGAATCTCACTGTACCCCGTATCCCAGAATCTCACTGTACCCCGTATCCCAGAATCTCACTGTACCCCGTCTCCCAGAATCTCACTGTACCCCGTCTCCCAGAATCTCACTGTACCCCGTCTCCCAGAATCTCACTGTACCCCGTCTCCCAGAATCTCACTGTACCCCGTATCCCAGAATCTCACTGTACCCCGTCTCCCAGAATTTCACTGTACCCCGTCTCCCAGAATCTCACTGTACCCCGTCTCCCAGAATCTCACTGTACCCCGTATCTCAGAATCTCACTGTACCCCGTATCTCAGAAACTCACTGTACCCCGTATCCCAGAATCTCACTGTACCCCGTATCTCAGAATCTCACTGTACCCCGTATCTCAGAATCTCACTGTACCCCGTATCCCAGAATCTCACTGTACCCCGTATCTCAGAATCTCACTGTACCCCGTATCTCAGAATCTCACTGTACCCCGTATCCCAGAATCTCACTGTACCCCGTATCCCAGAATCTCACTGAACCCCGTATCCCAGAATCTCACTGTACCCCGTATCTCAGAATCTCACTGTACCCCGTATCCCAGAATCTCTCTGTACCCCGTATCCCAGAATCTCTCTGTACCCCGTATCCCAGAATCTCACTGTACCCCGTATCTCAGAATCTCACTGTACCCCGTATCCCAGAATCTCTCTGTACCCCGTATCCCAGAATCTCACTGTACCCCGTATCCCAGAATCTCACTGTACCCCGTATCCCAGAATCTCACTGTACCCCGTATCCCAGAATCTCACTGTACCCCGTATCCCAGAATCTCACTGTACCCCGTATCCCAGAATCTCACTGTACCCCGTATCCCGGAATCTTACTGTACCCCGTATCCCAGAATCTCACTCTACCCCGTATCCCGGAATGTCACTGTACCCCGTCTCCCAGAATCTCACTGTACCCCGTATCCCAGAATCTCACTGTACCCCGTATCCCAGAATCTCACTGTACCCCGTATCCCGGAATCTCACTCTACCCCGTATCCCCGAATCTCACTCTACCCCGTATCCCGGAATCTCA
The DNA here is from genome assembly GCF_035084215.1 of Heptranchias perlo. NCBI lineage: Eukaryota > Metazoa > Chordata > Chondrichthyes > Hexanchiformes > Hexanchidae > Heptranchias > Heptranchias perlo. Next base: position 144,650 of record NW_027139447.1, on the reverse strand, counting down.
CTGTACCCCGTATCCCGGAATCTCACTGTACCCCGTATCCCAGAATCTCACTGTACCCCGTATCCCAGAATCTCACTGTACTCCGTATCCCAGACTCTCACTGTACCCCGTATCCCAGAATCTCACTGTACCCCGTATCCCAGAATCTGACTGTACCCCGTATCCCAGAATCTCACTGTACCCCGTATCTCAGAATCTCACTGTACCCCGTCTCCCAGAATCTCACTGTTCCCCGTATCCCAGAATCTCACTGTACCCCGTATCCCAGAATCTCACTGTACCCCGTCTCCCGGAATCTCACTGTACCCTGTATCTCAGAATCTCACTGTACCCCGTCTCCCAGAATCTCACTGTACCCCGTATCCCAGAATCTCACTGTACCCCGTATCTCAGAATCTCACTGTACCCCGTATCCCAGAATCTCACTGTACCCCGTATCCCAGAATCTCACTGTACCCCGTATCTCAGAATCTCACTGTACCCCGTATCCAAGAATCTCACTGTACCCCGTATCCCAGAATCTCACTGTACCCCGTCTCCCAGAATCTCACTGTACCCCGTATCCCAGAATCTCACTGTACCCCGTCTCCCAGAATCTCACTGTACCCCTTATCCCAGAATCTCACTGTACCCCGTCTCCCAGAATCTCACTGTACCCCGTCTCCCAGAATCTCACTGTACCCCGTATCCCAGAATCTCACTGCACCCCGTATCCCGGAATCTCACTGTACCCCGTATCTCAGAATCTCACTGTACCCCGTCTCCCAGAATCTCACTGTACCCCGTATCTCAGAATCTCACTGTACCCCATCTTCCAGAATCTGACTGTACCCCGTATCCCTGAATCTCACTGTACCCCGTCTCCCAGAATCTCACTGTACCCCGTCTCCCAGAATCTCACTGTACCCCGTATCCCGGAATCTCACCGTACCCCGTTTTCTAGAATCTCACTGTACCCCGTATCCCAGAATCTCACTGTACCCCGTATCCCAGAATCTCACTGTACCCCGTATCCCAGAATCTCACTGTACCCCGTATCCCAGAATCTCACTGTACCCCGTATCTCAGAATCTCACTGTACCCCGTATCCCAGAATCTCACTGTACCCCGTCTCCCAGAATCTCACTGTACCCCGTATCCCGGAATCTCACTGTACCCCGTCCCTCAGAATCTCACTGTACCCCGTCTCCCGGAATCTCAATGTACCCCGTATCTCAGAATCTCTCTGCACCCCGTATCCCAGAATCTCACTGTACCCCGTATCCCAGAATCTCACTGTACCCCGTCTCCCAGAATCTCACTGTACCCGTATCCCAGAATCTCACTGTACCCCGTATCTCAGAATCTCACTGTACCCCGTCTCCCAGAATCTCACTGTACCCCGTCTCCCGGAATCTCACTGTACCCCGTATCCCAGAATCTCACTGTACCCCGTATCCCAGAATCTCACTGTACCCCGTATCCCAGAATCTCACTGTACCCCGTATCCCAGAATCTCACTGTACCCCGTATCCCAGAATCTCACTGTACCCCGTCCCTCAGAATCTCACTGTACCCCGTATCCCAGAATCTCACTGTACCCCGTCTCCCGGAATCTCACTGTACCCCGTATCCCAGAATCTCACTGTACCCCGTATCCCAGAATCTCACTGTACCCCGTATCCCAGAATCTCACTGTACCCCATATCCCAGAATCTCACTGTACCCCGTCTCCCAGAATCTCACTGTACCCCGTATCCCAGAATCTCACTGTACCCCGTATCCCAGAATCTCACTGTACCCCGTATCTCAGAATCTCTCTGTACCCCGTATCCCAGAATCTCACTGTACCCCGTATCCCAGAATCTCACTGTACCCCGTATCCCGGAATCTCACTGTACTCCGTATCCCGGAATCTCACTGTACCCCGTCTCCCAGAATCTCACTGTACCCCGTATCCCAGAATCTCACTGTACCCCGTATCCCAGAATCTCACTGTACCCCGTATCCCAGAATCTCACTGTACCCCGTATCCCAGAATCTCACCGTACCCCTATCCCAGAATCTCACTGTACCCCGTATCCCGGAATCTCACTGTACCCCGTATCTCAGAATCTCACTGTACCCCGTATCTCAGAATCTCACTGTACCCCGTATCTCAGAATCTCACTGTACCCCGTATCCCGGAATCTCACTGTACTCCGTCTCCCAGAATCTCACTGTACCCCGTATCCCAGAATCTCACTGTACCCCGTATCCCAGAATCTCACTGTACCCCGTCTCCCAGAATCTCACTGTACCCCGTCTCCCAGAATCTCACTGTACCCCGTCTCCCAGAATCTCACTGTACCCCGTATCCCAGAATCTCACTGTACCCCGTCTCCCAGAATTTCACTGTACCCCGTCTCCCAGAATCTCACTGTACCCCGTCTCCCAGAATCTCACTGTACCCCGTATCTCAGAATCTCACTGTACCCCGTATCTCAGAATCTCACTGTACCCCGTATCCCAGAATCTCACTGTACCCCGTATCCCAGAATCTCACTGAACCCCGTATCCCAGAATCTCACTGTACCCCGTATCTCAGAATCTCACTGTTCCCCGTATCCCAGAATCTCTCTGTACCCCGTATCCCAGAATCTCACTGTACCCCGTATCTCAGAATCTCACTGTACCCCGTATCCCAGAATCTCTCTGTGCCCCGTATCCCAGAATCTCACTGTACCCCGTATCCCAGAATCTCACTGTACCCCGTATCCCAGAATCTCACTGTACCCCGTATCCCAGAATCTCACTGTACCCCGTATCCCAGAATCTCACTGTACCCCGTATCCCGGAATCTTACTGTACCCCGTATCCCAGAATCTCACTCTACCCCGTATCCCGGAATTTCACTGTACCCCGTCTCCCAGAATCTCACTGTACCCCGTATCCCAGAATCTCACTGTACCCCGTATCCCAGAATCTCACTGTACCCCGTATCCCGGAATCTCACTCTACCCCGTATCCCCGAATCTCACTCTACCCCGTATCCCGGAATCTCACTGTACCCCGTATCCCGGAATCTCACTGTACCCCGTATCCCAGAATCTCACTGTACCCCGTATCCCAGAATCTCACTGTACCCCGTATCCCAGAATCTCACTGTACTCCGTATCCCAGAATCTCACTGTACCCCGTCTCCCAGAATCTCACTGTACCCCGTATCCCAGAATCTCACTGTACCCCGTATCCCAGAATCTCTCTGTACCTCTTCTCCCAGAATCTCATTGTTCCCCATTCCTCTCTCACTCTCTCCCTCTTTCTCTCCCTCTCACCCTCCCCCTCTCCCCTGCCCCTCTTACCCCCCCTCTCTCCCCCATTTCTCCCCCCTTTCTCCCCCTCTCTCCCTCCCTCCCATTGACCTGATTTCTCTCTCTCCATTTCTCCCAGGTGCTGGGACAGATGATGAAGAGCCTGGTCCCTCAGTGTGAGGTCTCTTTCTGACCCTCGGAGGGTGGATCGGGGAGGGGCCCTCCATTGTGGCTGCGGCCAAATTGTCGGCACAAAGTCACCCAACAAATCCACAGCAAACATCAAGAGTAAGACAGGGGAATGGGCAGAGACAGAGCTCATCGCCCAAGGTCACCCCGAGACCAGGAGCAACGAAGCAGCTTCTGTCTCGGAGACATTGTGGACGGGAATCTGTCCCTGAAAGCTCACTCTCACTCCGACATCCAGGGGACCTCAATAATGTTTGCAGGGGGGCGTTCTACAGTGGGAACAGTGGTGGTCGGGTAAAGGTCGGGGGCCAGTGGGGTTTGGGGCCTGCTCCGCTCCAGTCCTGGGCTCACTACTCGGGCCTGTGTATCGAGTCTGTACCCGCACCCAGCTCGCCCCTCCCCCTCCCCTCCCTCCCAGCTCGCCCCTCCCTCCCAGCTCGCCCCCTCCTCCCCGTCCCCTCCCTCCCAGCTCGCCCCTCCCCGTCCCCTCCCTCCCAGCTCGCCCCTCCCGCTCCCCTCCCTCCCAGCTCGCCCCTCCCTCCCAGCTCGCCCCCTCCTCCCCGTCCCCTCCCTCCCAGCTCGCCCCTCCCCGTCCCCTCCCTCCCAGCTCGCCCCTCCCCCTTCCCTCCCTCCCAGCTCGCCCCTCCCCCTCCCCTCCCTCCCAGCTCGCCCCTCCCTCCCAGCTCGCCCCTCCCCGTCCCCTCCCTCCCAGCTCGCCCCTCCCCGTCCCCTCCCTCCCAGCTCGCCCCTCCCCCTTCCCTCCCTCCCAGCTCGCCCCTCCCCCTCCCCTCCCTCCCAGCTCGCCCCTCCCTCCCAGCTCGCCCCCTCCTCCCCGTCCCCTCCCTCCCAGCTCGCCCCTCCCCCTCCCCTCCCTCCCAGCTCGCCCCTCCCCCTCCCCTCCCTCCCAGCTCGCCCCTCCCTCCCAGCTCGCCCCCTCCTCCCCCTCCCCTCCCTCCCAGCTCGCCCCTCCCCCTTCCCTCCCTCCCAGCTCGCCCCTCCCCCTCCCCTCCCTCCCAGCTCGCCCCTCCCTCCCAGCTCGCCCCTCCCTCCCAGCTCGCCCCTCCCCGTCCCCTCCCTCCCAGCTCGCCCCTCCCCGTCCCCTCCCTCCCAGCTCGCCCCTCCCCCTCCCCTCCCTCCCAGCTCGCCCCTCCCTCCCAGCTCGCCCCCTCCTCCCCGTCCCCTCCCTCCCAGCTCGCCCCTCCCCCTCCCCTCCCCTCCCTCCCAGCTCGCCCCTCCCTCCCAGCTCGCCCCCTCCTCCCCCTCCCCTCCCTCCCAGCTCGCCCCTCCCCGTCCCCTCCCTCCCAGCTCGCCCCTCCCCGTCCCCTCCCTCCCAGCTCGCCCCTCCCCCTTCCCTCCCTCCCAGCCCGCCCCCTCCTCCTCCCCTCCCTCCCAGCTCGCCCCTCCCTCCCAGCTCGCCCCTCCCCCTCCCCTCCCCTCCCTCCCAGCTCGCCCCTCCCTCCCAGCTCGCCCCCTCCTCCCCCTCCCCTCCCTCCCAGCTCGCCCCTCCCCGTCCCCTCCCTCCCAGCTCGCCCCTCCCCGTCCCCTCCCTCCCAGCTCGCCCCTCCCCCTTCCCTCCCTCCCAGCTCGCCCCCTCCCCCTCCCCTCCCTCCCAGCTCGCCCCCTCCTCCTCCCCTCCCTCCCAGCTCACCCCTCCCTCCCAGCTCACTCCCTCCAACTCCCCTCCCTCCCAGCTTGCCCCGCCCCCTCCCAGCTCGCCCCTCCCCTCCCCTCCCTTCCAGCTCGCCCCCTCCCCTCCCCCTCCCCTCCCTCCCAGCTCGCCCCCTCCCCCTCCCCCTCCCCCTCCCCTCCCTCCCAGCTCACCCCCTCCCCCTCCCCTCCCTCCCAGCTCACCCCCTCCCCCTCCCCTCCCTCCCAGCTCACCCCCTTCCCCTCCCCTCCCTCCCAGCTCTCCCCCTCCCCCTCCCCTCCCTCCCAGCTCACCACCTCCCCCTCCCCTCCCTCCCAGCTCACCCCCTCCCCCTCCCCTCCCTCCCAGCTCACCCCCTCCCCCTCCCCTCCCTCCCAGCTCACCCCCTTCCCCTCCCCTCCCTCCCAGCTCACCCCCTTCCTCTCCCCAGCTCATCCCTCCCCCTCCCCTCCCCTCCCAGCTCGCCCCCCCTCCCCTCCCTCCAACTCCCTGCTCTGCTCCTCCCCGTCTCTCGCTCTCACCTTCCCCAAACCCGCTCTCCCCCTCCCTCCCCTCCCCTGCTCTCTCCCTCTTCTCCAACCCCTCCCCGGTCTCCCCGACCCTCCACTCCCCCACCCCTCCGCCACTCACCCCCTCCCCCTCTCCGCTCTCCCCCACCCTTCCCCCGCTATCCCCCTCCCCCGGACCCCACCTCCCCACGAACTACAGATCTACTACATCCCAGGGTGCTCCCACCAGGACTCCAGCAGAACAGCACAGCTCGAGGCCAGGAGCAGGACCTGGGACCTGACCCAGTCGGCCCAACTGAGGGGAGGGTTAAAGCCCATCTCTCTCACCCCCTCCGTCTCACCGCCCCCCTCTCACCCCCTCCCACCTGTACCCCCCTCACCCCCTCCATCTCACCCCCCTCACCCCCTCCCACCCTCACCCCCTCTCACCCCCTCCCACCTGTACCCCCCTCACCCCCTCCATCTCACCCCCCTCACCCCCTCTCACCCTCACCCGTCCCTCTCACCCCCTCTCACCCATTCCCCCCCTCACCCCCTCTCACCCATTCCCCCTCTCACCCCCTCCCACCTGTACCCCCCTCACCCCCTCCATCTCACCCCCCTCACCCCCTCTCACCCTCACCCGTCCCTCTCACCCCCTCCCACCCGTTCCCCCCCTCACCCCCTCCCACCCGTTCCCCCCCTCACCCCCTCCCACCCGTTCCCCCCTCACCCCCTCTCACCCGTACCCCTCCGCCCTCACCCATTCCCCTCCCCCAACTGTACCACTCTCACCCCCCAAACCCTCTCACCCTTTCCCCTCTCATACAAGGGGCAGTCAGGGACGAAGAGTCACTGTTGGAATGTAGGAAACGCGGCAGCCAATTTGCGCACAGCAAGATCCCACAAACAGCAATGTGATAAATGACCAGACAATCTGTTTCAGTGATGTTGGTTGAGGGATAAATATTGACCAGAACACCGGGGAGAACTCCCCTGCTCTTCTTCAAAATAGTGGCCATGGGATCGTTTACATCCAACTGAGAGGGCAGACGGGACCTCGGTTTAACGTCTCATGCAAAGGAAGGTACCTCCGACAGTGCAGCTCTCCCTCAGTACTGACCCTCCGACAGTGCAGCGCTCCCTCAGTACTGACCCTCCGACAGTGCAGCTCTCCCTCAGTACTGACCCTCCGACAGTGCAGCTCTCTCTCAGTACTGACCCTCTGACAATGCAGCTCTCCCTCAGTACTGACCCTCCGACAGTGCAGCGCTCCCTCAGTACTGACCCTCCGACAGAGCAGCGCTCCCTCAGTACTGACCCTCCGACAGTGCAGCGCTCCCTCAGTACTGACCCTCCGACAGTGCAACGCTCCCTCAGTACTGACCCTCCGACAGTGCAGCGCTCCCTCAGTACTGACCCTCCGACAGAGCAGCACTCCCTCAGTACTGACCCTCCGACAGTGCAGCGCTCCCTCAGTACTGACCCTCCGACAGAGCAGCGCTCCCTCAGTACTGACCCTCCGACAGTGCAGCGCTCCCTCAGTACTGACCCTCCGACAGTGCAACGCTCCCTCAGTACTGACCCTCCGACAGTGCAGCGCTCCCTCAGTACTGACCCTCCGACAGAGCAGCACTCCCTCAGTACTGACCCTCCGACAGTGCAGCGCTCCCTCAGTACTGACCCTCCGACAGAGCAGCGCTCCCTCAGTACTCAAAACAAGCCCAGCTTCTCCAGTCTATCCATGTAACTAAAGTCCCTCATCCCTGGAATCATTCTAGTAAATCTCTTCTGCACTCTCTCTAAGGCCTTCGCATCTTTCCTGAAGTGCGGTGCCCAGAACTGGACTCAATACTCCAATTGTGGCCGAACCAGTGTTTTATAAAGGTTCATCATGACTTCCATACTTTTGTACTCTCTGCCTCTATTTATAAAGTCGACGACATTTTCTTTCTATGGACCCACAGCGAAGAATCACTAAAGAGACTACACGATAACATCAACAAGTTCCATCCCACCATCAAGCTCACCATGGACTACTCCTCAGAATCAGTTTCTTTCTTGGACACACGAATCTCCATCAAAGACGGGCACCTCAGCACCTCACTCTACCACAAGCCCACGGACAACCTCACGATGCTCCACTTTTCCAGCTTCCACCCCAACCACGTCAAAGAGGCCATCCCCTATGGACAGGCCCTACGAATACACAGGGTCTGCTCAGACGAGGAGGAACGCGATGGACACCTACAGACGCTGAAAGACGCCCTAGTAAGAACGGGATATGACGCTCGACTCATCGATCGACAGTTCCAACGGGCCACAGCGAAAAATCGCATAGACCTCCTCAGGAGACTAACACGGGACGCAACCAACAGAGTACCCTTTGTCGTCCAGTACTTCCCCGGAGCGGAGAAACTACGCCATGTTCTCCGCAGCCTTCAACGTGTCATCGATGACGACGAACGCCTCGCTATGGCCATCCCCACACCTCCACTACTCGCCTTTAAACAGCCACCCAACCTCAAACAGACCATCGTTCGCAGCAAATTACCCAGCTTTCAAGAGAACAGCGTCCACGACACCACACAACCCTGCCACGGTAACCTCTGCAAGACATGCCAGATCATCGACACAGATACCACCATCACACGAGAGGACACCACCCACCAGGTGCATGGTTCATACTCCTGTGACTCGGCCAACGTTGTCTACCTCATACGTTGCAGGAAAGGATGCCCCGGAGCATGGTACATTGGCGAGACCATGCAGACACTGCGACAACGGATGAACGGACACCGCGCAACAATCGCCAGACAGGAGGGTTCCCTCCCAGTCGGGGAACACTTCAGCAGTCATGGACATTCAGCCACCGATCTTCGGGTAAGCATACTCCAAGGCGGCCTTCAAGACACACGACAACGCAAAATCGTCGAGCAGAAATTGATAGCCAAGTTCCACACCCATGAGGACGGCCTCAACCGGGATCTTGGGTTCATGTCACACTACACGTAACCCCACCAGCGAACAAAAACTATCTGTTTTTAATATAACGGGTCATTTTCTGTCTTTCTCCTCCTTTCGGATGTTTCTCCCTCTCTCTCTCTGTTTTGTGTTCTGGTCGTTTGTATATTCGGTGGTCCTGTAGGTAAACACCTCTCTGTCTGAACACTTTGATTGCCTTGACAACGGGCAGTTGGAATGATTATCTGTAATCACCAGGTATTGTTCTCTGAATATAAATGTGAAACGTTCAAGGATTCCTACATTCACCTGAGGAAGCAGGAAGCCTCCGAAAGCTTGTGATTTTCAAATAAAATTGTTGGACTATAACTTGGTGTTGTAAGATTGTTTCTATTTATAAAGCCCAGGATCCCGTATGCTTTTTTAACCGCTTTCTCAACCTGCCCTGCCACCTTCAATGATTTGTGCACACATACCCCCAGATCTCTCTGTTCCTGTATCCCTTTTAGAGCTGTGCCCTCTCGATTATATTGCCTCTCCTCGTTCTTCCTGCCAAAATTAAATTTCATCTGAGTTAAATTTCATCTGCCACGTGTCCGCCCATCCCACCAGCCTGTCTATATCATCTTGAAATCTATCACTATCCTCTACTACATTTCTGAGTGTTGTGTCATCTGTAAACTTTGAAATTATACCCAAGTCCTGGTCACTAATATATATCAAAAAGAGCAGTGGTCCTAATACTGACCCTGGGGAACACCACTGTACACTCCCCTCCAGTCTGAAAAACAACCGTTCACCACTACTCTCTGCTTTCTGTCCCTTCGTCAATTTTGTACCCACACTGCCACTGTCCTTTTAATCCCATGGGCTTGAATTTTGCGAAGTCTATTATGTGGCATTTTATCAAACACCTTTTGAAAGTCCATAAACAGCACTCTCGGAGAGAGGATGTGAGGTCAGCCAGGTTTTAATCACTTACTGTCACTGTCACAGATACAGTCGGGGTCAGAGTGCGTTCCTTATCACAGTCTCAGGCACGTAGGCTGAGGCACAGAGTCATTAAGCCATACAGTGTGGGATGAAGAATGCATGAGGCTGTGATAAAGGACAGTGAGAGGCTGATAGAGGCTGATATCAGGCAGTGATGAGAAGGGCTGTCGTGTAATAAATGGATGATGCTGCCAATAAACCAGCTCAAAGTATCAGCTCAAAGTGTACTCCAAAATAGTCAGCACTCAATCAGCAGCTGTGATAACACGGAGAGAGATAACAGCAGGTGTGGGAGGGCAGCTCTTCCATCGACTTTACAGGTTCCCGAAATCTCCCATCCGGTACATTGAGGATATCTGGGTTGGTGTGCCTCAGTTTGATTCCCTCGTTCGTCCCACTCAGTGATCTCTTCGGGCAAACAGCAGCAAGGTTTGGGATTGAGAGATTTACTGAAACCTGCAGTTTCTAACCTGGGACGAGTGTAAATTTTATAAACTCAACAAGTCTCAGCAGCAGCACAGACCTGGAGTGGGGTCACTGCCGTCTTCTGTTCAATAGCTGCAGTACGGTCAATCAGACGGAAAGACACTCCGTGTTGGGCAGATACAGAGAAAAGCATCAGGGCAGTGTGCTGTCCGGGCTCAGTTAGAGAGTGCCCTCACTCCAGGGTCACTGCCTCTCCAAATCACCAATTCATCCGATTAAACAAGAATGTGACATCAGACCATCGCCTGTGTGTCTCTCTTTACAGAGTAAAGCTCCCTCTACACTGTCCCATCAAACACTCCCAGGGCAGGTACAGGGTTAGATACAGAGTAAAGCTCCCTCCACACTGTCCCATCAAACACTCCCAGGGCAGGTACAGGGTCAGATACAGAGTAAAGCTCCCTCTACACTGTCCCATCAAACACTCCCAGGGCAGGTACAGGGTTAGATGCAGAGTAAAGCTCCCTCTACACTGTCCCCATCAAACACTCCCAGGGCAGGTACAGGGTTAGATACAGAGTAAAGCTCCCTCTACACTGTCCCATCAAACACTCCCAGGGCAGGTACAGGGTTAGATACAGAGTAAAGCTCCCTCTACACTGTCCCCATCAAACACTCCCAGGGCAGGTACAGGGTTAGATACAGAGTAAAGCTCCCTCCACACTGTCCCATCAAACACTCCCAGGGCAGGTACAGGGTTAGATACAGAGTAAAGCTCCCTCTACACTGTCCCATCAAACACTCCCAGGGCAGGTACAGGGTCAGATACAGAGTAAAGCTCCCTCCACACTGTCCCATCAAACACTCCCAGGGCAGGTACAGGGTTAGATGCAGAGCAAAGCTCCCTCTACACTGTCCCCATCAAACACTCCCAGGGCAGGTACAGGGTTAGATACAGAGTAAAGCTCCCTCTACACTGTCCCATCAAACACTCCCAGGGCAGGTACAGGGTTAGATACAGAGTAAAGCTCCCTCTACACTGTCCCCATCAAACACTCCCAGGGCAGGTACAGGGTTAGATACAGAGTAAAGCTCCATCTACACTGTCCCATCAAACACTCCCAGGGCAGGTACAGGGTTAGATACAGAGTAAAGCTCCCTCTACACTGTCCCATCAAACACTCCCAGGGCAGGTACAGGGTTAGATACAGAGTAAAGCTCCCTCTACACTGTCCCATCAAACACTCCCAGGGCAGGTACAGGGTTAGATACAGAGTAAAACTCCCTCTACACTGTCCCATCAAACACTCCCAGGGCAGGTACAGGGTTAGATACAGAGTAAAGCTCCCTCTACACTGTCCCATCAAACACTCCCAGGGTCAGGTACAGGGTTAGATACAGAGTAAAGCTCCCTCTGCACTGTCCCATCAAACACTCCCAGGGCAGGTACAGGGTTAGATACAGAGTAAAGCTCCCTCTACACTGTCCCATCAAACACTCCCAGGGCAGGTACAGGGTTAGATACAGAGTAAAGCTCCCTCTACACTGTCCCATCAAACACTCCCAGGGCAGGTACAGGGTTAGATACAGAGTAAAGCTCCCTCCACACTGTCCCATCAAACACTCCCAGGGCAGGTACAGGGTTAGATACAGAGTAAAGCTCCCTCTACACTGTCCCATCAAACACTCCCAGGGCAGGTACAGGGTCAGATACAGAGTAAAGCTCCCTCTACACTGTCCCATCAAACACTCCCAGGGCAGGTACAGGGTTAGATACAGAGTAAAGCTCCCTCTACACTGTCCCATCAAACACTCCCAGGGCAGGTACAGGGTCAAATACAGAGTAAAGCTCCCTCTACACTGTCCCATCAAACACTCCCAGGGCAGGTACAGGGTTAGATACAGAGTAAAGCTCCCTCTACACTGTCCCGTCAAACACTCCCAGGGCAGGTACAGGGTTAGATACAGAGTAAAGCTCCCTCTACACTGTCCCATCAAACACTCCCAGGGCAGGTACAGGGTTAGATACAGAGTAAAGCTCCCTCTACACTGTCCCATCAAACACTCCCAGGGCAGGTACAGGGTCAGATATAGAGTAAAGCTCCCTCTACACTGTCCCATCAAACACTCCCAGGGCAGGTACAGGGTTAGATACAGAGTAAAGCTCCCTCTACACTGTCCCATCAAACACTCCCAGGGCAGGTACAGGGTCAGATACAGAGTAAAGCTCCCTCTACACTGTCCCATCAAACACTCCCAGGGTCAGGTACAGGGTTAGATACAGAGCAAAGCTCCCTCTACACTGTCCCATCAAACACTCCCAGGGCAGGTACAGGGTTAGGTACAGAGTAAAGCTCCCTCCACACTGTCCCATCAAACACTCCCAGGGCAGGTACAGGGTTAGATACAGAGTAAAGCTCCCTCTACACTGTCCCATCAAACACTCCCAGGGCAGGTACAGCATGGGTTAGATGCAGAGTAAAGCTCCCTCCACACTGTCCCATCAAACACTCCCAGGGCAGGTACAGCATGGGTTAGATACAGAGTAAAGCTCCCTCTACACTGTCCCATCAAACACTCCCAGGGCAGGTACAGCACGGGTCAGATACAGAGTAAAGCTCCCTCTACACTGTGGCTGCAGTGTGCACCATCCACAGGATGCACTGCAGCAACTCGCCAAGGCTTCTTTGACAGCACCTCCCAAACCCGCGACCTCTACCACCTAGAAGGACAAGGGCAGCAGGCACATGAGAACAACACCACCTGCACGTTTCCCTTCAATGTCACACACGATCCCGACTTGGAAATATATCACCGTTCCTTCATCGTCGCTGGGTCAAAATCCTGGAACTCCCTTCCTAACAGCACTGTGGGAGAACGTTCACCACACGGACTGCAGCGGTTCAAGAAGGCGGCTCACCACCACCTTCTCAAGGGCAATTAGGGATGGGCAATAAATGCCGGCCTCGCCAGCGGCGCCCACATCCCATGAACGAATAAAAAAAAACACTGTCCCATCAAACACTCCCAGGGCAGGTACAGGATTAGATACAGAATAAAGCACCTTCCACACTGTCCCATCAGACTCTCCCAGGGCAAGAACAGGGTTAGATACAGAGTTAAGCTCCCTCCACACTGTCCCATCAAACAATCCCAGGGCAGGTACAGGATTAGATACAGAATAAAGCACCTTCCACACTGTCCCATCAAAGACTGCCGCGGCAGGTACAGCTTGGGTTAGATACAGAGAAAATGTCCCTCTGCACTGTCCCATCAAACACTCCCTGGGCAGGTAGAGAACGGGTTAGATACAGAGTAAAGCTCCCTCTACACTGTCCCATCAAACACTCCCAGGGCAGGTACAGCACAGGTTAATACAGAGTAAAGCTCCCTCTACACTGTCCCATCAAACACTCCCAGGGCAAGAACAGGGTTAGATACAGAGTTAAGCTCCCTCCACACTGTCCCATCAAACAATCCCAGGGCAGGTACAGGATTAGATACAGAATAAAGCTCCATTTACACTGTCCCATCAAACACTCCCACGGAAGGTACAGTGTTAGATACAGAGTAAAGCTCCCTCTACACTGTCCCATCAAACACACCCAGGGCAGGTACAGCACAGGTTAGACACAGAGTAAAGCTCCCTCAACATTGACCAATCAAACACTCCGAGGGCACTGTACAGCACGGGTTAGATACAGAGTAAAGCTCCCTCTACACTGTCCCATCAAACACTCCCAGGGCAGGTACAGGGTTAGATACAGAGTAAAGCTCCCTCTACACTGTCCCATCAAACACTCCCAGGGCAGGTACAGGGTCAAATACAGAGTAAAGCTCCCTCTACACTGTCCCATCAAACACTCCCAGGGCAGGTACAGGGTTAGATACAGAGTAAAGCTCCCTCTACACTGTCCCGTCAAACACTCCCAGGGCAGGTACAGGGTTAGATACAGAGTAAAGCTCCCTCTACACTGTCCCATCAAACACTCCCAGGGCAGGTACAGGGTTAGATACAGAGTAAAGCTCCCTCTACACTGTCCCATCAAACACTCCCAGGGCAGGTACAGGGTCAGATATAGAGTAAAGCTCCCTCTACACTGTCCCATCAAACACTCCCAGGGCAGGTACAGGGTTAGATACAGAGTAAAGCTCCCTCTACACTGTCCCATCAAACACACCCAGGGCAGGTACAGGGTCAGATACAGAGTAAAGCTCCCTCTACACTGTCCCATCAAACACTCCCAGGGCAGGTACAGGGTCAGATACAGAGTAAAGCTCCCTCTACACTGTCCCATCAAACACTCCCAGGGCAGGTACAGGGTCAGATACAGAGTAAAGCTCCCTCTACACTGTCCCATCAAACACTCCCAGGGCAGGTACAGGGTTAGATACAGAGTAAAGCTCCCTCTACACTGTCCCATCAAACACTCCCAGGGCAGGTACAGGGTCAGATACAGAGTAAAGCTCCCTCTACACTGTCCCATCAAACACTCCCAGGGCAGGTACAGGGTCAGATACAGAGTAAAGCTCCCTCTACACTGTCCCATCAAACACTCCCAGGGTCAGGTACAGGGTTAGATACAGAGCAAAGCTCCCTCTACACTGTCCCATCAAACACTCCCAGGGCAGGTACAGGGTTAGGTACAGAGTAAAGCTCCCTCTACACTGTCCCATCAAACACTCCCAGGGCAGGTACAGGGTTAGATACAGAGTAAAGCTCCCTCTACACTATCCCATCAAACACTCCCAGGGCAGGTACAGGGTTAGATACAGAGTAAAGCTCCCTCTACACTGTCCCATCAAACACTCCCAGGGCAGGTACAGCATGGGTTAGATGCAGAGTAAAGCTCCCTCCACACTGTCCCATCAAACACTCCCAGGGCAGGTACAGCATGGGTTAGATACAGAGTAAAGCTCCCTCTACACTGTCCCATCAAACACTCCCAGGGCAGGTACAGCACGGGTCAGATACAGAGTAAAGCTCCCTCTACACTGTGGCTGCAGTGTGCACCATCCACAGGATGCACTGCAGCAACTCGCCAAGGCTTCTTTGACAGCACCTCCCAAACCCGCGACCTCTACCACCTAGAAGGACAAGGGCAGCAGGCACATGGGAACAACACCACCTGCACGTTTCCCTTCAATGTCACACACGATCCCGACTTGGAAATATATCACCGTTCCTTCATCGTCGCTGGGTCAAAATCCTGGAACTCCCTTCCTAACAGCACTGTGGGAGAACGTTCACCACACGGACTGCAGCGGTTCAAGAAGGCGGCTCACCACCACCTTCTCAAGGGCAATTAGGGATGGGCAATAAATGCCGGCCTCGCCAGCGGCGCCCACATCCCATGAACGAATAAAAAAAAACACTGTCCCATCAAACACTCCCAGGGCATGTACAGGATTAGATACAGAATAAAGCACCTTCCACACTGTCCCATCAGACTCTCCCAGGGCAAGCACAGGGTTAGATACAGAGTTAAGCTCCCTCCACACTGTCCCATCAAACAATCCCAGGGCAGGTACAGGATTAGATACAGAATAAAGCACCTTCCACACTGTCCCATCAAAGACTGCCGCGGCAGGTACAGCTTGGGTTAGATACAGAGAAAATGTCCCTCTGCACTGTCCCATCAAACACTCCCTGGGCAGGTAGAGAACGGGTTAGATACAGAGTAAAGCTCCCTCTACACTGTCCCATCAAACACTCCCAGGGCAGGTACAGCACAGGTTAATACAGAGTAAAGCTCCCTCTACACTGTCCCATCAAACACTCCCAGGGCAAGAACAGGGTTAGATACAGAGTTAAGCTCCCTCCACACTGTCCCATCAAACAATCCCAGGGCAGGTACAGGATTAGATACAGAATAAAGCTCCATTTACACTGTCCCATCAAACACTCCCACGGAAGGTACAGTGTTAGATACAGAGTAAAGCTCCCTCTACACTGTCCCATCAAACACACCCAGGGCAGGTACAGCACAGGTTAGACACAGAGTAAAGCTCCCTCAACATTGACCAATCAAACACTCCGAGGGCACTGTATAGCACGGGTCAGATACAGAGTAAAGCTCCCTCTACACTGTCCCATCAAACACTCCCAGGGCAGGTACAGGGTTAGATACAGAGTAAAGCTCCCTCTACACTGTCCCATCAAACACTCCCAGGGCAGGTACAGGGTCAAATACAGAGTAAAGCTCCCTCTACACTGTCCCATCAAACACTCCCAGGGCAGGTACAGGGTTAGATACAGAGTAAAGCTCCCTCTACACTGTCCCGTCAAACACTCCCAGGGCAGGTACAGGGTTAGATACAGAGTAAAGCTCCCTCTACACTGTCCCATCAAACACTCCCAGGGCAGGTACAGGGTTAGATACAGAGTAAAGCTCCCTCCACACTGTCCCATCAAACACTCCCAGGGCAGGTACAGGGTCAGATATAGAGTAAAGCTCCCTCTACACTGTCCCATCAAACACTCCCAGGGCAGGTACAGGGTTAGATACAGAGTAAAGCTCCCTCTACACTGTCCCATCAAACACACCCAGGGCAGGTACAGTGTCAGATACAGAGTAAAGCTCCCTCTACACTGTCCCATCAAACACTCCCAGGGCAGGTACAGGGTCAGATACAGAGTAAAGCTCCCTCTACACTGTCCCATCAAACACTCCCAGGGCAGGTACAGGGTCAGATACAGAGTAAAGCTCCCTCTACACTGTCCCATCAAACACTCCCAGGGCAGGTACAGGGTTAGATACAGAGTAAAGCTCCCTCTACACTGTCCCATCAAACACTCCCAGGGCAGGTACAGGGTCAGATACAGAGTAAAGCTCCCTCTACACTGTCCCATCAAACACTCCCAGGGCAGGTACAGGGTCAGATACAGAGTAAAGCTCCCTCTACACTGTCCCATCAAACACTCCCAGGGTCAGGTACAGGGTTAGATACAGAGCAAAGCTCCCTCTACACTGTCCCATCAAACACTCCCAGGGCAGGTACAGGGTTAGGTACAGAGTAAAGCTCCCTCTACACTGTCCCATCAAACACTCCCAGGGCAGGTACAGGGTTAGATACAGAGTAAAGCTCCCTCTACACTATCCCATCAAACACTCCCAGGGCAGGTACAGGGTTAGATACAGAGTAAAGCTCCCTCTACACTGTCCCATCAAACACTCCCAGGGCAGGTACAGCACAGGTTAATACAGAGTAAAGCTCCCTCTACACTGTCCCATCAAACACTCCCAGGGCAAGAACAGGGTTAGATACAGAGTTAAGCTCCCTCCACACTGTCCCATCAAACAATCCCAGGGCAGGTACAGGATTAGATACAGAATAAAGCTCCATTTACACTGTCCCATCAAACACTCCCACGGAAGGTACAGTGTTAGATACAGAGTAAAGCTCCCTCTACACTGTCCCATCAAACACACCCAGGGCAGGTACAGCACAGGTTAGACACAGAGTAAAGCTCCCTCAACATTGACCAATCAAACACTCCGAGGGCACTGTACAGCACGGGTTAGATACAGAGTAAAGCTCCCCCTACACTGTCCCATCAAACACTCCCAGGGCAGGTACAGGATTAGATACAGAATAAAGCTCCATTTACACTGTCCCAGCAAACACTCCCACGGAAGGTACAGGGTTAGATACAGAGTAAAACTCCCTCTACACGGTCCCATCAAACAATCCCAGGGCAAGAACAGGGATAGATACAGAGTAAAGCTCCCTCTACACTGTCCCATCAAACAATCCCAGGGCAGGTACAGGATTAGACACAGAATAAAGCTCCATTTACACTGTCCCATCAAACACTCCCACGGAAAGTACAGGGTTAGATACAGAGTAAAGCTCCCTCCAAACTGTCCCATCAAACACACCCAGGGCAGGTACGGCACAGGTTACACACAGAGTAAAGCTCCCTCTACATTGACGAATGAAACACTCCCAGGGCACTGTACAGCACGGGTGAGATACAGAGTAAAGCTCCCTCTAGACTGTCCCATCAAACACTCCCAGGGCAGGTACAGCATGGGTTAGATGCAGAGAAAAGCTCCCTCTACACGGTCCCATCAAACACTCCCAGGGCAGGTAGAGCATGGGTTAGATGCAGAGAAAAGCTCCCTCTACACGGTCCCATCAAACACTCCCAGGGCAGTTACAGCATGGGTTAGATACAGAGTAATGCTCCCTCCACACGGTCCCATCAAACACTCCCAGGGCAGGTACAGCATGGGTTAGATACAGAGTAAAGCTCCCTCTACACTGTCCCATCAAACACTACCAGAGTAGGTACAGCAGGGGTTAGATACAGAGTAAAGCTCCCTCTACACGGTCCCATTAAAGATTCCCAAGGCAGGTACAGCACGGGTTAGATACAGAGTAAGGCTCCCTCAACACTGCCCCATCAAGCACTCCCAGGGCAGGTACAGGGTTAGACAGAGAGTAAAGCTCCCTCTACACTGTCCCGTCAAACACTACCAGGGCAGGTGCAGCAAGGGTTAGACACAGAATAAAGCTCCCTCCACATGGTCCCATCAAAAACTCAAAGGACAGGTATGGTATGGGTCAGATACAGAGAAAAGCTCCCTCTACACTGTCCCATCAAACACTCCCAGGGCAGGTACAGGGTTAGATACAGAGTAAAGCTCCCTCTACATGGTCCCAACAAACACTCCCAGGACATGACCGGGTTAGATACAGAGTAAAGCTCCCTCTACACTGTCCCATCAAACACTCCCAGGGCAGGTACAGGGTTAGATGCAGAGTAAAGCTCCCTCCACACTGTCCCATCAAACACTCCCAGGGCAGGTACAGCATGGGTTAGATACAGAGTAAAGCTCCCTCTACACTGTCCCATCAAACACTCCCAGGGCAGGTACAGCACGGGTCAGATACAGAGTAAAGCTCCCTCTACATGGTCCCAACAAACACTCCCAGGACATGACCGGGTTAGATACAGAGTAAAGCTCCCTCTACACTGTCCCATCAAACATTCCCAGGGCAGGTACAGCATGGGTTAGATACAGAGTAAAGAACCCTCGACACTGTCCCGTCAAACACTCCCTGGGCAGGTACAGCATGGGTTAGATGCAGAGTAAAGCTCCCTCCACACTGTCCCATCAAACACTCCCAGGGCAGGTACAGCATGGGTTAGATACAGAGTAATGCTCTCTCTACACGGTCCCATCAAACACTCCCAGGGCAGGTACAGGGTTAGATACAGAGTAAAGCTCCCTCTACACTATCCCATCAAACACTCCCAGGGCAGGTACAGGGTTAGATACAGAGTAAAGCTCCCTCTACACTGTCCCATCAAACACTCCCAGGGCAGGTACAGCATGGGTTAGATGCAGAGTAAAGCTCCCTCCACACTGTCCCATCAAACACTCCCAGGGCAGGTACAGCATGGGTTAGATACAGAGTAAAGCTCCCTCTACACTGTCCCATCAAACACTCCCAGGGCAGGTACAGCACGGGTCAGATACAGAGTAAAGCTCCCTCTACACTGTGGCTGCAGTGTGCACCATCCACAGGATGCACTGCAGCAACTCGCCAAGGCTTCTTTGACAGCACCTCCCAAACCCGCGACCTCTACCACCTAGAAGGACAAGGGCAGCAGGCACATGGGAACAACACCACCTGCACGTTTCCCTTCAATGTCACACACGATCCCGACTTGGAAATATATCACCGTTCCTTCATCGTCGCTGGGTCAAAATCCTGGAACTCCCTTCCTAACAGCACTGTGGGAGAACGTTCACCACACGGACTGCAGCGGTTCAAGAAGGCGGCTCACCACCACCTTCTCAAGGGCAATTAGGGATGGGCAATAAATGCCGGCCTCGCCAGCGGCGCCCACATCCCATGAACGAATAAAAAAAAACACTGTCCCATCAAACACTCCCAGGGCATGTACAGGATTAGATACAGAATAAAGCACCTTCCACACTGTCCCATCAGACTCTCCCAGGGCAAGCACAGGGTTAGATACAGAGTTAAGCTCCCTCCACACTGTCCCATCAAACAATCCCAGGGCAGGTACAGGATTAGATACAGAATAAAGCACCTTCCACACTGTCCCATCAAAGACTGCCGCGGCAGGTACAGCTTGGGTTAGATACAGAGAAAATGTCCCTCTGCACTGTCCCATCAAACACTCCCTGGGCAGGTAGAGAACGGGTTAGATACAGAGTAAAGCTCCCTCTACACTGTCCCATCAAACACTCCCAGGGCAGGTACAGCACAGGTTAATACAGAGTAAAGCTCCCTCTACACTGTCCCATCAAACACTCCCAGGGCAAGAACAGGGTTAGATACAGAGTTAAGCTCCCTCCACACTGTCCCATCAAACAATCCCAGGGCAGGTACAGGATTAGATACAGAATAAAGCTCCATTTACACTGTCCCATCAAACACTCCCACGGAAGGTACAGTGTTAGATACAGAGTAAAGCTCCCTCTACACTGTCCCATCAAACACACCCAGGGCAGGTACAGCACAGGTTAGACACAGAGTAAAGCTCCCTCAACATTGACCAATCAAACACTCCGAGGGCACTGTATAGCACGGGTCAGATACAGAGTAAAGCTCCCTCTACACTGTCCCATCAAACACTCCCAGGGCAGGTACAGGGTTAGATACAGAGTAAAGCTCCCTCTACACTGTCCCATCAAACACTCCCAGGGCAGGTACAGGGTCAAATACAGAGTAAAGCTCCCTCTACACTGTCCCATCAAACACTCCCAGGGCAGGTACAGGGTTAGATACAGAGTAAAGCTCCCTCTACACTGTCCCGTCAAACACTCCCAGGGTAGGTACAGGGTTAGATACAGAGTAAAGCTCCCTCTACACTGTCCCATCAAACACTCCCAGGGCAGGTACAGGGTTAGATACAGAGTAAAGCTCCCTCCACACTGTCCCATCAAACACTCCCAGGGCAGGTACAGGGTCAGATATAGAGTAAAGCTCCCTCTACACTGTCCCATCAAACACTCCCAGGGCAGGTACAGGGTTAGATACAGAGTAAAGCTCCCTCTACACTGTCCCATCAAACACACCCAGGGCAGGTACAGGGTCAGATACAGAGTAAAGCTCCCTCTACACTGTCCCATCAAACACTCCCAGGGCAGGTACAGGGTCAGATACAGAGTAAAGCTCCCTCTACACTGTCCCATCAAACACTCCCAGGGCAGGTACAGGGTCAGATACAGAGTAAAGCTCCCTCTACACTGTCCCATCAAACACTCCCAGGGCAGGTACAGGGTTAGATACAGAGTAAAGCTCCCTCTACACTGTCCCATCAAACACTCCCAGGGCAGGTACAGGGTCAGATACAGAGTAAAGCTCCCTCTACACTGTCCCATCAAACACTCCCAGGGCAGGTACAGGGTCAGATACAGAGTAAAGCTCCCTCTACACTGTCCCATCAAACACTCCCAGGGTCAGGTACAGGGTTAGATACAGAGCAAAGCTCCCTCTACACTGTCCCATCAAACACTCCCAGGGCAGGTACAGGGTTAGGTACAGAGTAAAGCTCCCTCTACACTGTCCCATCAAACACTCCCAGGGCAGGTACAGGGTTAGATACAGAGTAAAGCTCCCTCTACACTATCCCATCAAACACTCCCAGGGCAGGTACAGGGTTAGATACAGAGTAAAGCTCCCTCTACACTGTCCCATCAAACACTCCCAGGGCAGGTACAGCACAGGTTAATACAGAGTAAAGCTCCCTCTACACTGTCCCATCAAACACTCCCAGGGCAAGAACAGGGTTAGATACAGAGTTAAGCTCCCTCCACACTGTCCCATCAAACAATCCCAGGGCAGGTACAGGATTAGATACAGAATAAAGCTCCATTTACACTGTCCCATCAAACACTCCCACGGAAGGTACAGTGTTAGATACAGAGTAAAGCTCCCTCTACACTGTCCCATCAAACACACCCAGGGCAGGTACAGCACAGGTTAGACACAGAGTAAAGCTCCCTCAACATTGACCAATCAAACACTCCGAGGGCACTGTACAGCACGGGTTAGATACAGAGTAAAGCTCCCCCCACACTGTCCCATCAAACACTCCCAGGGCAGGTACAGGATTAGATACAGAATAAAGCTCCATTTACACTGTCCCAGCAAACACTCCCACGGAAGGTACAGGGTTAGATACAGAGTAAAACTCCCTCTACACGGTCCCATCAAACAATCCCAGGGCAAGAACAGGGATAGATACAGAGTTAAGCTCCCTCCACACTGTCCCATCAAACAATCCCAGGGCAGGTACAGGATTAGACACAGAATAAAGCTCCATTTACACTGTCCCATCAAACACTCCCACGGAAAGTACAGGGTTAGATACAGAGTAAAGCTCCCTCCAAACTGTCCCATCAAACACACCCAGGGCAGGTACGGCACAGGTTACACACAGAGTAAAGCTCCCTCTACATTGACGAATGAAACACTCCCAGGGCACTGTACAGCACGGGTGAGATACAGAGTAAAGCTCCCTCTAGACTGTCCCATCAAACACTCCCAGGGCAGGTACAGCATGGGTTAGATGCAGAGAAAAGCTCCCTCTACACGGTCCCATCAAACACTCCCAGGGCAGGTAGAGCATGGGTTAGATGCAGAGAAAAGCTCCCTCTACACGGTCCCATCAAACACTCCCAGGGCAGTTACAGCATGGGTTAGATACAGAGTAATGCTCCCTCCACACGGTCCCATCAAACACTCCCAGGGCAGGTACAGCATGGGTTAGATACAGAGTAAAGCTCCCTCTACACTGTCCCATCAAACACTACCAGAGTAGGTACAGCAGGGGTTAGATACAGAGTAAAGCTCCCTCTACACGGTCCCATTAAAGATTCCCAAGGCAGGTACAGCACGGGTTAGATACAGAGTAAGGCTCCCTCAACACTGCCCCATCAAGCACTCCCAGGGCAGGTACAGGGTTAGACAGAGAGTAAAGCTCCCTCTACACTGTCCCGTCAAACACTACCAGGGCAGGTGCAGCAAGGGTTAGACACAGAATAAAGCTCCCTCCACATGGTCCCATCAAAAACTCAAAGGACAGGTATGGTATGGGTCAGATACAGAGAAAAGCTCCCTCTACACTGTCCCATCAAACACTCCCAGGGCAGGTACAGGGTTAGATACAGAGTAAAGCTCCCTCTACATGGTCCCAACAAACACTCCCAGGACATGACCGGGTTAGATACAGAGTAAAGCTCCCTCTACACTGTCCCATCAAACATTCCCAGGGCAGGTACAGCATGGGTTAGATACAGAGTAAAGAACCCTCTACACTGTCCCGTCAAACACTCCCTGGGTAGGTACAGGATTAGATACAGAGCAATGCTCCCTCCACACTGTCCCACCAAACACTCCCAGGGCAGGTAGAGAACGGGTTAGATACAGAGTAAAGCTCCCTCTACACTGTCCCGTCAAACACTCCCTGGGTAGGTACAGCACCGGTTAGATACAGAGTAATGCTCCCTCTAACCTGTCCCATCAAACACTAACAGGGCAGGTACAGCACGGGTGAGACACAGAATAAAGCTCCCTCTACATGGTCCCATCAAACTCAAAGGGCAGGTATAGTCTGGGTTAGATGCAGAGTAAAACTCCCTCTACACGGTCCCATCAAACACTCCCAGGGCAGGTACAGCATGGGTTAGATGCAGAGAAAAGCTCCCTCTACACGGTCCCATCAAAAACTCCCAGGCCAGGTACAGCATGGGTTAGATGCAGAGAAAAGCTCCCTCTACACGGTCCCATCAAACACTCCCAGGGCAGTTACAGCATGGGTGAGATACAGAGTAATGCTCCCTCTACACGGTCCCATCAAACACTCCCAGGGCAGGTGCAGCGTGGATTAGATACAGAGTAAAGCTCCCTTTACATGGTCCCAACAGACACTCCCAGGACATGACCGGGTTAGATACAGATTAAAGCTCCCTCTAAACTGTCCCGTCAAACACTCCCTGGGTAGGTACAGGATTAGATACAGAGTAATGCTCTCTCTAAACTGTCCCATCAAACTCAAAGGGCAGGTATAGTATGGGTTAGATACAGAGTAAAGCTCCCTCTACACTGTCCCATCAAACACTCCCAGGGCAGGTAGAGAACGGGTTAGATACAGAGTAAAGCTCCCTCTATACTGTCCCATCAAACACTCCCAGGGCAGGTGCAGCATGGGTTAGATACAGAGTAAAACTCCCTCCACACTGTCCCATCAAACAATCCCAGGGCAGGTACAGGATTAGATACAGAATAAAGCTCCATTTACACTGTCCCATCAAACACTCCCACGGAAAGTACAGGGTTAGATACAGAGTAAAGCTCCCTCTACACTGTCCCATCAAACACACCCACGGCAGGTACAGCACAGGTTACACACAGAGTAAAGCTCCCTCTACATTGACCAATGAAACACTCCCAGGGCACTGCACAGCACGGGTGAGATACAGAGTAAAGCTCCCTCTGGACTGTCCCATCAAACACTCCCAGGGCAGGTACAGCATGAGTTAGATACAGAGTAATGCTCTCTCTACACGGTCCCATCAAACACTCCCAGGGCAGGTGCAGCGTGGATTAGATACAGAGTAAAGCTCCCTCCACACTGTCCCATCAAACACTCCCAGGGCAGGTACAGGGTCAGATACAGAGTAAAGCTCCCTCTACACTGTCCCATCAAACACTCCCAGGGCAGGTACAGCATGGGTTAGATGCAGAGTAAAGCTCCCTCCACACTGTCCCATCAAACACTCCCAGGGCAGGTACAGCATGGGTTAGATACAGAGTAAAGCTCCCTCTGCACTGTCCCATCAAACACTCCCAGGGCAGGTACAGCACGGGTCAGATACAGAGTAAAGCTCCCTCTACACTGTGGCTGCAGTGTGCACCATCCACAGGATGCACTGCAGCAACTCGCCAAGGCTTCTTTGACAGCACCTCCCAAACCCGCGACCTCTACCACCTAGAAGGACAAAGGCAGCAGGCACATGGGAACAACACCACCTGCACGTTTCCCTTCAATGTCACACACGATCCCGACTTGGAAATATATCACCGTTCCTTCATCGTCGCTGGGTCAAAATCCTGGAACTCCCTTCCTAACAGCACTGTGGGAGAACGTTCACCACACGGACTGCAGCGGTTCAAGAAGGCGGCTCACCACCACCTTCTCAAGGGCAATTAGGGATGGGCAATAAATGCCGGCCTCGCCAGCGGCGCCCACATCCCATGAACGAATAAAAAAAAACACTGTCCCATCAAACACTCCCAGGGCAGGTACAGGATTAGATACAGAATAAAGCACCTTCCACACTGTCCCATCAGACTCTCCCAGGGCAAGAACAGGGTTAGATACAGAGTTAAGCTCCCTCCACACTGTCCCATCAAACAATCCCAGGGCAGGTACAGGATTAGATACAGAATAAAGCACCTTCCACACTGTCCCATCAAAGACTGCCGCGGCAGGTACAGCTTGGGTTAGATACAGAGAAAATGTCCCTCTGCACTGTCCCATCAAACACTCCCTGGGCAGGTAGAGAACGGGTTAGATACAGAGTAAAGCTCCCTCTACACTGTCCCATCAAACACTCCCAGGGCAGGTACAGCACAGGTTAATACAGAGTAAAGCTCCCTCTACACTGTCCCATCAAACACTCCCAGGGCAAGAACAGGGTTAGATACAGAGTTAAGCTCCCTCCACACTGTCCCATCGAACAATCCCAGGGCAGGTACAGGATTAGATACAGAATAAAGCTCCATTTACACTGTCCCATCAAACACTCCCACGGAAGGTACAGAGTTAGATACAGAGTAAAGCTCCCTCTACACTGTCCCATCAAACACACCCAGGGCAGGTACAGCACAGGTTAGACACAGAGTAAAGCTCCCTCAACATTGACCAATCAAACACTCCGAGGGCACTGTACAGCACGGGTTAGATACAGAGTAAAGCTCCCTCTAGACTGTCCCATCAAACACTCCCAGGGCAGGTACAGGATTAGATACAGAATAAAGCTCCATTTACACTGTCCCAGCAAACACTCCCACGGAAGGTACAGGGTTAGATACAGAGTAAAACTCCCTCTACACGGTCCCATCAAACAATCCCAGGGCAAGAACAGGGATAGATACAGAGTTAAGCTCCCTCCACACTGTCCCATCAAACAATCCCAGGGCAGGTACAGGATTAGACACAGAATAAAGCTCCATTTACACTGTCCCATCAAACACTCCCACGGAAAGTACAGGGTTAGATACAGAGTAAAGCTCCCTCCAAACTGTCCCATCAAACACACCCAGGGCAGGTACGGCACAGGTTACACACAGAGTAAAGCTCCCTCTACATTGACGAATGAAACACTCCCAGGGCACTGTACAGCACGGGTGAGATACAGAGTAAAGCTCCCTCTAGACTGTCCCATCAAACACTCCCAGGGCAGGTACAGCATGGGTTAGATGCAGAGAAAAGCTCCCTCTACACGGTCCCATCAAACACTCCCAGGGCAGGTAGAGCATGGGTTAGATGCAGAGAAAAGCTCCCTCTACACGGTCCCATCAAACACTCCCAGGGCAGTTACAGCATGGGTTAGATACAGAGTAATGCTCCCTCCACACGGTCCCATCAAACACTCCCAGGGCAGGTACAGCATGGGTTAGATACAGAGTAAAGCTCCCTCTACACTGTCCCATCAAACACTACCAGAGTAGGTACAGCAGGGGTTAGATACAGAGTAAAGCTCCCTCTACACGGTCCCATTAAAGATTCCCAAGGCAGGTACAGCACGGGTTAGATACAGAGTAAGGCTCCCTCAACACTGCCCCATCAAGCACTCCCAGGGCAGGTACAGGGTTAGACAGAGAGTAAAGCTCCCTCTACACTGTCCCGTCAAACACTACCAGGGCAGGTGCAGCAAGGGTTAGACACAGAATAAACCTCCCTCCACATGGTCCCATCAAAAACTCAAAGGACAGGTATAGTATGGGTCAGATACAGAGAAAAGCTCCCTCTACACTGTCCCATCAAACACTCCCAGGGCAGGTACAGGGTTAGATACAGAGTAAAGCTCCCTCTACATGGTCCCAACAAACACTCCCAGGACATGACCGGGTTAGATACAGAGTAAAGCTCCCTCTACACTGTCCCATCAAACATTCCCAGGGCAGGTACAGCATGGGTTAGATACAGAGTAAAGAACCCTCTACACTGTCCCGTCAAACACTCCCTGGGTAGGTACAGGATTAGATACAGAGCAATGCTCCCTCCACACTGTCCCATTAAAGATTCCCAGGGCAGGTACAGCACGGGTTAGATACAGAGTAAAGAACCCTCTACACTGTCCCACCAAACACTCCCAGGGCAGGTAGAGAACGGGTTAGATACAGAGTAAAGCTCCCTCTACACTGTCCCGTCAAACACTCCCTGGGTAGGTACAGCACCGGTTAGATGCAGAGTAATGCTCCCTCTAACCTGTCCCATCAAACACTACCAGGGCAGGTACAGCACGGGTTAGACACAGAATAAAGCTCCCTCTACATGGTCCCATCAAACTCAAAGGGCAGGTATAGTCTGGGTTAGATGCAGAGTAAAACTCCCTCTACACGGTCCCATCAAACACTCCCAGGGCAGGTACAGCATGGGTTAGATGCAGAGAAAAGCTCCCTCTACACGGTCCCATCAAAAACTCCCAGGCCAGGTACAGCATGGGTTAGATGCAGAGAAAAGCTCCCTCTACACGGTCCCATCAAACACTCCCAGGGCAGTTACAGCATGGGTGAGATACAGAGTAATGCTCCCTCTACACGGTCCCATCAAACACTCCCAGGGCAGGTGCAGCGTGGATTAGATACAGAGTAAAACTCCCTCTACATGGTCCCAACAGACACTCCCAGGACATGACCGGGTTAGATACAGATTAAAGCTCCCTCTACACTGTCCCATCACACATTCCCAGGGCAGGTACAGCATGGGTTAGATACAGAGTAAAGAACCCTCTACACTGTCCCGTCAAACACTCCCTGGGTAGGTACAGGATTAGATACAGAGTAATGCTCTCTCTAAACTGTCCCATCAAACTCAAAGGGCAGGTATAGTATGGGTTAGATACAGAGTAAAGCTCCCTCTACACTGTCCCATCAAACACTCCCAGGGCAGGTAGAGAACGGGTTAGATACAGAGTAAAGCTCCCTCAAAACTGTCCCATCAAACACTCCCAGGGCAGGTGCAGCATGGGTTAGATACAGAGTAAAACTCCCTCCACACTGTCCCATCAAACAATCCCAGGGCAGGTACAGGATTAGATACAGAATAAAGCTCCATTTACATTGTCCCATCAAACACTCCCACGGAAAGTACAGGGTTAGATACAGAGTAAAGCTCCCTCTACACTGTCCCATCAAACACTCCCAGGGCAGGTACAGGGTCAGATACAGAGTAAAGCTCCCTCTACACTGTCCCATCAAACACTCCCAGGGTCAGGTACAGGGTTAGATACAGAGCAAAGCTCCCTCTACACTGTCCCATCAAACACTCCCAGGGCAGGTACAGGGTTAGGTACAGAGTAAAGCTCCCTCTACACTGTCCCATCAAACACTCCCAGGGCAGGTACAGGGTTAGATACAGAGTTAAGCTCCCTCTACACTATCCCATCAAACACTCCCAGGGCAGGTACAGGGTTAGATACAGAGTAAAGCTCCCTCTACACTGTCCCATCAAACACTCCCAGGGCAGGTACAGCATGGGTTAGATGCAGAGTAAAGCTCCCTCCACACTGTCCCATCAAACACTCCCAGGGCAGGTACAGCATGGGTTAGATACAGAGTAAAGCTCCCTCTACACTGTCCCATCAAACACTCCCAGGGCAGGTACAGCACGGGTCAGATACAGAGTAAAGCTCCCTCTACACTGTGGCTGCAGTGTGCACCATCCACAGGATGCACTGCAGCAACTCGCCAAGGCTTCTTTGACAGCACCTCCCAAACCCGCGACCTCTACCACCTAGAAGGACAAAGGCAGCAGGCACATGGGAACAACACCACCTGCACGTTTCCCTTCAATGTCACACACGATCCCGACTTGGAAATATATCACCGTTCCTTCATCGTCGCTGGGTCAAAATCCTGGAACTCCCTTCCTAACAGCACTGTGGGAGAACGTTCACCACACGGACTGCAGCGGTTCAAGAAGGCGGCTCACCACCACCTTCTCAAGGGCAATTAGGGATGGGCAATAAATGCCGGCCTCGCCAGCGGCGCCCACATCCCATGAACGAATAAAAAAAAACACTGTCCCATCAAACACTCCCAGGGCAGGTACAGGATTAGATACAGAATAAAGCACCTTCCACACTGTCCCATCAGACTCTCCCAGGGCAAGAACAGGTTTAGATACAGAGTTAAGCTCCCTCCACACTGTCCCATCAAACAATCCCAGGGCAGGTACAGGATTAGATACAGAATAAAGCACCTTCCACACTGTCCCATCAAAGACTGCCGCGGCAGGTACAGCTTGGGTTAGATACAGAGAAAATGTCCCTCTGCACTGTCCCATCAAACACTCCCTGGGCAGGTAGAGAACGGGTTAGATACAGAGTAAAGCTCCCTCTACACTGTCCCATCAAACACTCCCAGGGCAGGTACAGCACAGGTTAATACAGAGTAAAGCTCCCTCTACACTGTCCCATCAAACACTCCCAGGGCAGGTACAGCACAGGTTAATACAGAGTAAAGCTCCCTCTACACTGTCCCATCAAACACTCCCAGGGCAAGAACAGGGTTAGATACAGAGTAAAGCTCCCTCCACACTGTCCCATCAAACAATCCCAGGGCAGGTACAGGATTAGATACAGAATAAAGCTCCATTTACACTGTCCCATCAAACACTCCCACGGAAGGTACAGAGTTAGATACAGAGTAAAGCTCCCTCTACACTGTCCCATCAAACACACCCAGGGCAGGTACAGCACAGGTTAGACACAGACTAAAGCTCCCTCAACATTGACCAATCAAACACTCCGAGGGCACTGTACAGCACGGGTTAGATACAGAGTAAAGCTCCCTCTACACTGTCCCATCAAACACTCCCAGGGCAGGTACAGGATTAGATACAGAATAAAGCTCCATTTACACTGTCCCAGCAAACACTCCCATGGAAGGTACAGGGTTAGATACTGAGTAAAACTCCCTCTACACGGTCCCATCAAACAATCCCAGGGCAAGAACAGGGATAGATACAGAGTTAAGCTCCCTCCACACTGTCCCATCAAACAATCCCAGGGCAGGTACAGGATTAGACACAGAATAAAGCTCCATTTACACTGTCCCATCAAACACTCCCACGGAAAGTACAGGGTTAGATACAGAGTAAAGCTCCCTCCAAACTGTCCCATCAAACACACCCAGGGCAGGTACGGCACAGGTTACACACAGAGTAAAGCTCCCTCTACATTGACGAATGAAACACTCCCAGGGCACTGTACAGCACGGGTGAGATACAGAGTAAAGCTCCCTCTAGACTGTCCCATCAAACACTCCCAGGGCAGGTACAGCATGGGTTAGATGCAGAGAAAAGCTCCCTCTACACGGTCCCATCAAACACTCCCAGGGCAGGTACAGCATGGGTTAGATGCAGAGAAAAGCTCCCTCTACACGGTCCCATCAAACACTCCCAGGGCAGTTACAGCATGGGTTAGATACAGAGTAAAGCTCCCTCCACACGGTCCCATCAAACACTCCCAGGGCAGGTACAGCATGGGTTAGATACAGAGTAAAGCTCCCTCTACACTGTCCCATCAAACACTACCAGAGTAGGTACAGCAGGGGTTAGATACAGAGTAAAGCTCCCTCTACACAGTCCCATTAAAGATTCCCAAGGCAGGTACAGCACGGGTTAGATACAGAGTAAGGCTCCCTCAACACTGCCCCATCAAGCACTCCCAGGGCAGGTACAGGGTTAGACAGAGAGTAAAGCTCCCTCGACACTGTCCCGTCAAACACTACCAGGGCAGGTGCAGCAAGGGTTAGACACAGAATAAACCTCCCTCCACATGGTCCCATCAAAAACTCAAAGGACAGGTATAGTATGGGTCAGATACAGAGAAAAGCTCCCTCTACACTGTCCCATCAAACACTCCCAGGGCAGGTACAGGGTTAGATACAGAGTAAAGCTCCCTCTACATGGTCCCAACAAACACTCCCAGGACATGACCGGGTTAGATACAGAGTAAAGCTCCCTCTACACTGTCCCATCAAACATTCCCAGGGCAGGTACAGCACGGGTTAGATACAGAGTAAAGAACCCTCTACACTGTCCCACCAAACACTCCCAGGGCAGGTAGAGAACGGGTTAGATACAGAGTAAAGCTCCCTCTACACTGTCCCGTCAAACACTCCCTGGGTAGGTACAGCACCGGTTAGATACAGAGTAATGCTCCCTCTAACCTGTCCCATCAAACACTACCAGGGCAGGTACAGCACGGGTTAGACACAGAATAAAGCTCCCTCTACATGGTCCCATCAAACTCAAAGGGCAGGTATAGTCTGGGTTAGATGCAGAGTAAAACTCCCTCTACACGGTCCCATCAAACACTCCCAGGGCAGGTACAGCATGGGTTAGATGCAGAGAAAAGCTCCCTCTACACGGTCCCATCAAAAACTCCCAGGCCAGGTACAGCTTGGGTTAGATACAGAGAAAATGTCCCTCTGCACTGTCCCATCAAACACTCCCTGGGCAGGTAGAGAACGGGTTAGATACAGAGTAAAGCTCCCTCTACACTGTCCCATCATACACTCCCAGGGCAGGTACAGCACAGGTTAATACAGAGTAAAGCTCCCTCTACACTGTCCCATCAAACACTCCCAGGGCAAGAACAGGGTTAGATACAGAGTTAAGCTCCCTCCACACTGTCCCATCAAACAATCCCAGGGCAGGTACAGGATTAGATACAGAATAAAGCTCCATTTACACTGTCCCATCAAACACTCCCACGGAAGGTACAGAGTTAGATACAAAGTAAAGCTCCCTCTACACTGTCCCATCAAACACACCCAGGGCAGGTACAGCACAGGTTAGACACAGAGTAAAGCTCCCTCAACATTGACCAATCAAACACTCCGAGGGCACTGTACAGCACGGGTTAGATACAGAGTAAAGCTCCCTCTACACTGTCCCATCAAACACTCCCAGGGCAGGTACAGGATTAGATACAGAATAAAGCTCCATTTACACTGTCCCAGCAAACACTCCCACGGAAGGTACAGGGTTAGATACAGAGTAAAACTCCCTCTACACGGTCCCATCAAACAATCCCAGGGCAAGAACAGGGATAGATACAGAGTTAAGCTCCCTCCACACTGTCCCATCAAACAATCCCAGGGCAGGTACAGGATTAGACACAGAATAAAGCTCCATTTACACTGTCCCATCAAACACTCCCACGGAAAGTACAGGGTTAGATACAGAGTAAAGCTCCCTCCAAACTGTCCCATCAAACACACCCAGGGCAGGTACGGCACAGGTTACACACAGAGTAAAGCTCCCTCTACATTGACGAATGAAACACTCCCAGGGCACTGTACAGCACGGGTTAGATGCAGAGAAAAGCTCCCTCTACACGGTCCCATCAAACACTCCCAGGGCAGGTACAGCATGGGTTAGATGCAGAGAAAAGCTCCCTCTACACGGTCCCATCAAACACTCCCAGGGCAGGTACAGCATGGGTTAGATACAGAGTAAAGCTCCCTCTACACTGTCCCATCAAACACTACCAGAGTAGGTACAGCAGGGGTTAGATACAGAGTAAAGCTCCCTCTACACGGTCCCATTAAAGATTCCCAAGGCAGGTACAGCACGGGTTAGATACAGAGTAAGGCTCCCTCAACACTGCCCCATCAAGCACTCCCAGGGCAGGTACAGGGTTAGACAGAGAGTAAAGCTCCCTCTACACTGTCCCGTCAAACACTACCAGGGCAGGTGCAGCAAGGGTTAGACACAGAATAAACCTCCCTCCACATGGTCCCATCAAAAACTCAAAGGACAGGTATAGTATGGGTCAGATACAGAGAAAAGCTCCCTCTACACTGTCCCATCAAACACTCCCAGGGCAGGTACAGGGTTAGATACAGAGTAAAGCTCCCTCTACATGGTCCCAACAAACACTCCCAGGACATGACCGGGTTAGATACAGAGTAAAGCTCCCTCTACACTGTCCCATCAAACATTCCCAGGGCAGGTACAGCACGGGTTAGATACAGAGTAAAGAACCCTCTACACTGTCCCACCAAACACTCCCAGGGCAGGTAGAGAACGGGTTAGATACAGAGTAAAGCTCCCTCTACACTGTCCCGTCAAACACTCCCTGGGTAGGTACAGCACCGGTTAGATACAGAGTAATGCTCCCTCTAACCTGTCCCATCAAACACTACCAGGGCAGGTACAGCACGGGTTAGACACAGAATAAAGCTCCCTCTACATGGTCCCATCAAACTCAAAGGGCAGGTATAGTCTGGGTTAGATGCAGAGTAAAACTCCCTCTACACGGTCCCATCAAACACTCCCAGGGCAGGTACAGCATGGGTTAGATGCAGAGAAAAGCTCCCTCTACACGGTCCCATCAAAAACTCCCAGGCCAGGTACAGCTTGGGTTAGATACAGAGAAAATGTCCCTCTGCACTGTCCCATCAAAC
The DNA here is from genome assembly GCF_035084215.1 of Heptranchias perlo. Lineage (NCBI taxonomy): Eukaryota > Metazoa > Chordata > Chondrichthyes > Hexanchiformes > Hexanchidae > Heptranchias > Heptranchias perlo. The sequence goes on along the minus strand of NW_027139447.1, from coordinate 110,973 downwards.
ACTCCCTGGGCAGGTAGAGAACGGGTTAGATACAGAGTAAAGCTCCCTCTACACTGTCCCATCATACACTCCCAGGGCAGGTACAGCACAGGTTAATACAGAGTAAAGCTCCCTCTACACTGTCCCATCAAACACTCCCAGGGCAAGAACAGGGTTAGATACAGAGTTAAGCTCCCTCCACACTGTCCCATCAAACAATCCCAGGGCAGGTACAGGATTAGATACAGAATAAAGCTCCATTTACACTGTCCCATCAAACACTCCCACGGAAGGTACAGAGTTAGATACAAAGTAAAGCTCCCTCTACACTGTCCCATCAAACACACCCAGGGCAGGTACAGCACAGGTTAGACACAGAGTAAAGCTCCCTCAACATTGACCAATCAAACACTCCGAGGGCACTGTACAGCACGGGTTAGATACAGAGTAAAGCTCCCTCTACACTGTCCCATCAAACACTCCCAGGGCAGGTACAGGATTAGATACAGAATAAAGCTCCATTTACACTGTCCCAGCAAACACTCCCACGGAAGGTACAGGGTTAGATACAGAGTAAAACTCCCTCTACACGGTCCCATCAAACAATCCCAGGGCAAGAACAGGGATAGATACAGAGTTAAGCTCCCTCCACACTGTCCCATCAAACAATCCCAGGGCAGGTACAGGATTAGACACAGAATAAAGCTCCATTTACACTGTCCCATCAAACACTCCCACGGAAAGTACAGGGTTAGATACAGAGTAAAGCTCCCTCCAAACTGTCCCATCAAACACACCCAGGGCAGGTACGGCACAGGTTACACACAGAGTAAAGCTCCCTCTACATTGACGAATGAAACACTCCCAGGGCACTGTACAGCACGGGTTAGATGCAGAGAAAAGCTCCCTCTACACGGTCCCATCAAACACTCCCAGGGCAGGTACAGCATGGGTTAGATGCAGAGAAAAGCTCCCTCTACACGGTCCCATCAAACACTCCCAGGGCAGGTACAGCATGGGTTAGATACAGAGTAAAGCTCCCTCTACACTGTCCCATCAAACACTACCAGAGTAGGTACAGCAGGGGTTAGATACAGAGTAAAGCTCCCTCTACACGGTCCCATTAAAGATTCCCAAGGCAGGTACAGCACGGGTTAGATACAGAGTAAGGCTCCCTCAACACTGCCCCATCAAGCACTCCCAGGGCAGGTACAGGGTTAGACAGAGAGTAAAGCTCCCTCTACACTGTCCCGTCAAACACTACCAGGGCAGGTGCAGCAAGGGTTAGACACAGAATAAACCTCCCTCCACATGGTCCCATCAAAAACTCAAAGGACAGGTATAGTATGGGTCAGATACAGAGAAAAGCTCCCTCTACACTGTCCCATCAAACACTCCCAGGGCAGGTACAGGGTTAGATACAGAGTAAAGCTCCCTCTACATGGTCCCAACAAACACTCCCAGGACATGACCGGGTTAGATACAGAGTAAAGCTCCCTCTACACTGTCCCATCAAACATTCCCAGGGCAGGTACAGCATGGGTTAGATACAGAGTAAAGAACCCTCTACACTGTCCCGTCAAACACTCCCTGGGTAGGTACAGGATTAGATACAGAGCAATGCTCCCTCCACACTGTCCCATTAAAGATTCCCAGGGCAGGTACAGCACGGGTTAGATACAGAGTAAAGAACCCTCTACACTGTCCCACCAAACACTCCCAGGGCAGGTAGAGAACGGGTTAGATACAGAGTAAAGCTCCCTCTACACTGTCCCGTCAAACACTCCCTGGGTAGGTACAGCACCGGTTAGATACAGAGTAAAGCTCCCTCTAACCTGTCCCATCAAACACTACCAGGGCAGGTACAGCACGGGTTAGACACAGAATAAAGCTCCCTCTACATGGTCCCATCAAACTCAAAGGGCAGGTATAGTCTGGGTTAGATGCAGAGTAAAACTCCCTCTACACGGTCCCATCAAACACTCCCAGGGCAGGTACAGCATGGGTTAGATGCAGAGAAAAGCTCCCTCTACACGGTCCCATCAAAAACTCCCAGGCCAGGTACAGCATGGGTTAGATGCAGAGAAAAGCTCCCTCTACACGGTCCCATCAAACACTCCCAGGGCAGTTACAGCATGGGTGAGATACAGAGTAATGCTCCCTCTACACGGTCCCATCAAACACTCCCAGGGCAGGTGCAGCGTGGATTAGATACAGAGTAAAGCTCCCTCTACATGGTCCCAACAGACACTCCCAGGACATGACCGGGTTAGATACAGATTAAAGCTCCCTCTACACTGTCCCATCACACATTCCCAGGGCAGGTACAGCATGGGTTAGATACAGAGTAAAGAACCCTCTACACTGTCCCGTCAAACACTCCCTGGGTAGGTACAGGATTAGATACAGAGTAATGCTCTCTCTAAACTGTCCCATCAAACTCAAAGGGCAGGTATAGTATGGGTTAGATACAGAGTAAAGCTCCCTCTATACTGTCCCATCAAACACTCCCAGGGCAGGTGCAGCATGGGTTAGATACAGAGTAAAACTCCCTCCACACTGTCCCATCAAACAATCCCAGGGCAGGTACAGGATTAGATACAGAATAAAGCTCCATTTACACTGTCCCATCAAACACTCCCACGGAAAGTACAGGGTTAGATACAGAGTAAAGCTCCCTCTACACTGTCCCATCAAACACACCCACGGCAGGTACAGCACAGGTTACACACAGAGTAAAGCTCCCTCTACATTGACCAATGAAACACTCCCAGGGCACTGTACAGCACGGGTGAGATACAGAGTAAAGCTCCCTCTAGACTGTCCCATCAAACACTCCCAGGGCAGGTACAGCATGGGTTAGATACAGAGTAATGCTCTCTCTACACGGTCCCATCAAACACTCCCAGGGCAGGTGCAGCGTGGATTAGATACAGAGTAAAGCTCCCTCCACACTGTCCCATCAAACACTCCCAGGGCAGGTACAGCATGGGTTAGATACAGAGTAAAGCTCCCTCTACACTGTCCCATCAAACACTCCCAGGGCAGGTACAGCACGGGTTAGATACAGAGTAAAGCTCCCTCTACACTGTCCCATCAAACACTCCCAGCGCAGGTACAGCACGGGTTAGATACAGAGTAAAGCTCCCTCTACACTGTCCCATCAAACACTACCAGAGCAGGTACAGCAGCGGTTAGATACAGAGTAAAGCTCCCTCGACACGGTCCCATTAAAGATTCCCAAGGCAGGTACAGCACGGGTTAAATGCAGAGTAAGGCTCCCTCAACACTGCCCCATCAAGCACTCTCAGGGCAGGTACAGGGTTAGACAGAGAGTAAAGCTCCCTCTACACTGTCCCGTCAAACACTCCCTGGGTAGGTACAGCACCGGTTAGATACAGAGTAATGCTCCCTCTAACCTGTCCCATCAAACACTACCAGGGCAGGTACAGCACGGGTTAGACACAGAATAAAGCTCCCTCTACACGGTCCCATTAAAGATTCCCAAGGCAGGTACAGCACGGGTTAAATACAGAGTAAGGCTCCCTCAACACTGTCCCATCAAACACTCCCAGGGCAGGTACTGCATGGGTTAGACAATGAATAAAGCACCCTCTACATGGTCCCATCAAACTCAAAGGGCAGGTATAGTCTGGGTTAGATGCAGAGTAAAGCTCCATCTACACTGTCCCATCAAACACTCACAGGGCAGGGACAGCATGGGTTAGATATAGAGTGAAGCTCCCTCTACACTGTCCCATCAAACACTCGCAGGGCAGGTACAGCACGGGTTGGATACAGAGTAAAGCTCCCTCTGCACATTCCTATCAAAGAATCACAGGGCAGGTACTGCACAGATTCGATACAGAGTAAAGCTCCCTCTACACTGTCCCATCAAACACTCGCAGGGCAGGTACAGCACGGGTTAGATACAGAGCAAAGCTCCCTCTACACTGTCCCATCAAACACTCCCAGGGCAGCTACAGAACGGGTTAGATACAGAGCAAAGCTCCCTCTGCACTGTCCCAACAAACACTCCCAGGGCAGGTACAGCACGGGTCAGATACAGAGGAAAGCACCCACGACACGGTCGCATCAAACACTCCCAGGGCAGGTACAGCACGGGTTAGATACAGAGTAAAGCTCCGTATACACTGTCCCATCAAACACTCCCAGGGCAGGTACAGCATGGATTCGATACTGAGTAAAGCTCCCTCTACACTGTCCCATCAAACACTCACAGGGCAGGGACAGCATGGGTTAGATACAGAGTAAAGCTCCCTCTACACTGTCCCATCAAACACTCCCAGGGCAGGGACAGCATTGGTGAGATACAGAGTAAAGCTCCCTGCAAACTGTCCCATCAAACACTCCCAGGGCAGGTACAGCACGGGTTGGATACAGAGTAAAGCTCCCTCTGCACTGTCCCATCAAACACTCGCAGGGCAGGAACAGCATGGGTTAGATACAGAGTAAAGCTCCCTCTACACTGTCCCATCACACACTCCCAGGGCAGTTACTGCATGGGTTATATACAGAGTAAAGCTCCCTCCAAACTGTCCCATCAAACACTCCCAGGGCAGGTACAGCATGGGTTAGATTCAGACTACAGCTCACTCGACACTATCCCATCAATCACTCCCAGGGCAGGGACAGCATGGGCTCGATACAGAGTAAAGCTCCGTCTACACTGTCCCATCAAACACTCCCATGGCAGGTCCAGTACGGGTTAGATACAGAGTAAAGCTCCCTCTGCACTGTCCCATCAAACACTCCCATGGCAGGTACAGCATGGGTTAGATACAGAGTAAAGCTCCCTCTACACTGTCCCATCAAACACTCCCAGGGCAGGGACAGCATGGTTAGATACAGAGTAAAGCTCCTTCTGAACTGTCCCATCAAACACTCACAGGGCAGGGACAGCATGGGTTAGATACAGAGTAAAGCTCCCTCTACACTGTCCCATCAAACACTCCCAGGGCAGGTCCAGCACGGGTTGGATACAGAGTAAAGCTCCCTCTGCACGTTCCTATCAAAGAATCATAGGGCAGGTACTGCATGGATTCGATACTGAGTAAAGCTCCCTCTACACTGTCCCATCAAACACTCCCAGGGCAGTTACTGCATGGGTTATTTTCAGAGAAAAGCTCCCTCCAAACTGTCCCATCAAACACTCCCAGGGCAGGTACAGCATGGGTTAGATACAGAGTAAAGCTCCCTCTGTACGTTCCTATCAAACACTCCCAGGGCAGTTACTGCATGGGTTATTTTCAGAGAAAAGCTCCCTCTACACTGTCCCATCAAACACTCCCAGGGCAGGGACAGCATGGTTAGATACAGAGTAAAGCTCCTTCTAAACTGTCCCATCAAACACTCACAGGGCAGGGACAGCATGGGTTAGATACAGAGTAAAGCTCCCTCTACACTGTCCCATCAAACACTCCCAGGGCAGTTACTGCATGGGTTATATACAGAGTAATGCTCCCTCCAAACTGTCCCATCAAACACTGCCAGGGCAGTTACTGCATGGGTTATATACAGAGTAATGCTCCCTCCAAACTGTCCCATCAAACACTCCCAGGACAGGAACAGCACGGGTTAGATACAGAGTAAAGCTCTGGGAATTAAATATGCCAGGGTATTTAACAATCAGGAAGGACAGGCAGGAAGGAAGGGGAGGTGGGGTGGCTATGTTAATAAAGGAAGGAATCACTGTAATACAGAGAAATGATATTGGGACAAAGCATCAAGATAATGAAACAGTTTGGGTGGAGATAAGGAATAATAAGGGAAAAAAAAGCATTAGTGGGCGTAGTATATAGGCCTCCTAATAGTTGCAACTCTGCTGGAAGAAGTATTAATCAGGAGATAGTCGGGGCATGTAATAAGGGAACAGCCATAATTATGGGGGATTTTAATTATCATATTAACTGGACAAATCAAATTGGGCAGAGCAGCCTTGAGGACGAGTTCATTGAGTGCATCAGGGATGGATTTCTTGAGCAGTATGTAACTGATCCTACAAGGGGGCAGGCAACCTTGGACCTGGTCCTGTGTAATGAGTCAGGATTAATTAATAATGTCCTAGTTAAGGATCCCCTTGGAACGAGCGACCACAACATGGTTGAATTCCATATCCAATTAGAGGGTGAGAAGGTTGATTCTCAAACAAGCGTACTGAGCTTGAATAAAGGAGACTATGATGGTATGAGAGCGGAATTGATTAAAGTGGACTGGGAAAATAGATTAAAGGGTAAGACGGTACATGAGCAGTGGTGTTCATTTAGGGAGTTATTTTACAACTTTCAAAATAAATATATTCCACTGAGGAAAAAAGGGTGTAAAAGAAATGACAGCCACCCGTGGCTAAGTAAAGAAATCAAGGATAGTATCCGACTAAAAACAAGGACATATAAGGTAGCCAAACTTAGTGGGAGGATAGAAGATTGGGAATTCTTCAAAAGACAGCAAAAAGTAACTAAAGGATTGATTAAGAAAGGGAAGTTAGATTATGAAAAGAAATTAGCAAAAAATATAAAAACAGATAGCAAGAGTTTCTATAGTTATATAAAAAGAAAAAGGGTGGCTAAGGCAAACATAGGTCCCTTAGAGGATGAGACCGGGAAATTAATGGTGGGAAACATGGAGATGGCAAAAATGCTGAACAAATATTTTGTTTCAGTCTTTACAGTAGAGGACACTAAGAATATCCCAACACTGGACAAACAGGGGACTCTCGGGGGGGAGGAGCTAAATACGATTAAAATCACTCAAGAGATGGTACTCAGTAAAATAATGGGACTCAAGGCGGATAAATCCCCTGGACCTGATGGCTTCCATCCTAGGGTCTTGAGGGAAGTGGCAGTAGGGATTGTGGATGCTTTGGTGATAGTTTTCCAAAATTCCCTGGACTCAGGAGAGGTCCCGGCAGATTGGAAAACTGCTAATGTAACACCGTTATTTAAAAAGGGTAGTAGGCAGAAGGCTGGAAATTATAGGCCAGTTAGCTTAACATCTGTGGTGGGTAAAATTTTGGAGTCTATTATTAAGGAGACAGTAACGGAACATTTAGATAAGCATAATTTAATAGGACAAAGTCAGCATGGCTTTATGAAGGGGAAGTCATGTCTGACAAATTTGCTTGAGTTCTTTGAGGATATAACGTACAGGGTGGATAAAGGGGAACCAGTGGACATAGTGTATTTAGACTTCCAGAAGGCATTCGACAAGGTGCCACATAAAAGATTATTACTTAAGATAAAAAATCACGGGATTGGGGGTAATATTCTGGCATGGGTGGAGGATTGGTTATCAAACAGGAAGCAGAGAGTTGGGATAAATGGTTCATTTTCGGACTGGCAACCAGTAACCAGTGGTGTTCCACAGGGGTCGGTGCTGGGTCCCCAACTCTTTACAATCTATATTAACGATTTGGAGGAGGGGACCGAGTGCAACATATCAAAATTTGCAGATGATACAAAGATGGGAGGGAAAGTAGAGAGTGAGGAGGACATAAAAAACCTGCAAGGGGATATAGACAGGCTGGGTGAGTGGGCGGAGATTTGGCAGATGCAATATAATATTGGAAAATGTGAGGTTATGCACTTTGGCAGGAAAAATCAGAGAGCAATTTATTTTCTTAATGGCGAGAGACTGGAAAGTACTGCAGTACAAAGGGATCTGGGGGTCCTAGTGCAAGAAAATCAAAAAGTTGGTATGCAGGTGCAGCAGGTGATCAAGAAAGCCAACGGAATGTTGGCTTTTATTGCTAGGGGGATAGAATATAAAAACAAGGAGGTATTGCTGCAGTTATATAAGGTATTGGTGAGACCGCACCTGGAATACTGCATACAGTTTTGGTCTCCATACTTAAGAAAAGACATACTTGCTCTCGAGGCAGTACAAAGAAGGTTCACTCGGTTAATCCCGGGGATGAGGGGGCGGACATATGAGGAGAGGTTGAGTAGATTGGGACTCTACTCATTGGAGTTCAGAAGAATGAGAGGCGATCTTATTGAAACATATAAGATTGTGAAGGGTCTTGATTAGGTGGATGCAGTAAGGATGTTCCCAAAGATGGGTGAAACTAGAACTAGGGGGCATAATCTTAGAATAAGGGGCTGCTCTTTCAAAACTGAGATGAGGAGAAACTTCTTCACTCAGAGGGTGGTAGGTCTGTGGAATTTGCTGCCCCAGGAAGCTGTGGAAGCTACATCATTAGATAAATTTAAAACAGAAATAGACAGTTTCCGAGAAGTAAAGGGAATTAGGGGTTATGGGGAGCGGGCAGGAAATTGGACATGAAGCTGAGTTCGGATCGGTCAATGCCCTGTGGGTGGCGGAGAGGGCCCAGGGGCTATGTGGCCGGGTCCTGCTCCGACTTCTTGTGTTCTTTAGATTTGTGGTTGGGATCAGATCAGCCATGATCTTATTGAATGGCGGAGCAGGCTCGAGGGGCCGATTGGCCTACTCCTGCTGCAATTTCTTATGTTCTTATGTTCTTATACACTGTCCCATCAAACACTCCCAGGGCAGGTACAGCACGGTTAGATACAGAGTAAAGCTCCGTGTACACTGTCCCATCAAACACTCCCAGGGCAGGTACAGCACGGGTGAGATACAGAGTAAAGCTCCCTCTGCACTGTCCCATCAAACACTCCCAGGGCAGGGACAGCATGGGTTAGATACAGAGTAAAGCTCCCTCCACACTGTCCCATCAAACACTCCCAGGGCAGGGACAGCATGGGTTAGATACAGAGTAAAGCTCCCTCTTCACTGTCCCATCAAACACTCCCAGTGCAGGGACAGCATGGGTTAGATACAGAGTAAAGCTCTGCTACACTGTCCCATTAAACACTCCCAGGGCAGGGACAGCATGGTCAGATACAGAGTAAAGCTCCTTCTACACTGTCCCATCAAACACTCGCAGGGCAGTTACTGCATGGGTTATAGACAGAGTAAAGCTCCCTCTTCACTGTCCCATCAAACACTCCCAGGGCAGGTACAGCACGGGTCAGATACAGAGGAAAGCTCCCACGACACGGTCCCATCAAACACTCCCAGGGCATTGTCAGCATGGGTTAGATGCAGAGTACAGCTCCCTCTACACTGTCCCGTCAAACACTCCCAGGGCAGGGACAGCATGGGTTAGACACAGAGTAAAGCTCCATCTACACTGTCCCATCAAACACTCCCAGGGCAGGTACAGCACGGGTTAGATACAGAGTAAAGCTCTATCTGCACGTTCCTATCAAAGAATCATAGGGCAGTTACTGCATGGATTCGATACTGAGTAAAGCTCCCTCTACACTGTCCCATGAAACACTACCAGGGCAGTTACTGCATGGGTTATTTTCAGAGAAAAGCTCCCTCCAAACTGTCCCATCAAACACTCCCAGGGCAGGTACAGCATGGGTTAGATACAGAGTAAAGCTCCCTCTACACGGTCCCATCAAGCACTCCCAGGGCAGGTACAGGGTTCGACAGAGAGTAAAGCTCCATCTACACTGTCCCATCAAACACTCCCAGGGCAGGGACAGCATGGGTTAGATACAGAGTAAAGCTCCGTCTGCACTGTCCCATCAAACACTCCCAGGGCAGGGACAGCATGGGTTAGATACAGAGTAAAGCTCCCTCCAAACTGACCCATCAAACACTCCCAGGGCAGGTACAGCATGGGTTCGATACAGAGTAAAGCTCCCTCTACACTGTCCCATCAAACAATCCCAGGTCAGGGACAGCACGTGTTGGATACAGAGTAAATCTCCCTCTGCACTGTCCCATGAACCACTCCCAGGGCAGGTACAGCACGGGTTAGATACAGAGTAAAGCTCCATCTACACTGTCCCATCAAACACTCCCAGGGCAGGTGCAGCACGGGTTCGATACAGAGTAAAGCTCCGTCTACACTGTCCCATCAAACACTCCCAGGGCATTGTCAGCATGGGTTAGATACAGAGTAAAGCTCCCTCTACACTGTCCCGTCAAACACTCCCAGGGCAGGGACAGCATGGGTTAGATACAGAGTAAAGCTCCCTCTACACTGTCCCATCAAACACTCTCAGGGCAGTTACTGCATGGGTTATATACAGAGTAAAGCTCCCTCTACACTGTCCCATCAAACACTCCCAGGAAAGGTACAGCATGGGTTAGATACAGAGTAAAGCTCCCTCCAAACTGTCCCATCAAACACTCACAGGGCAGGTACAGCATGGGTTAGATTCAGACTACAGCTCCCTCTACACTGTCCCATCAAACACTCCCAGGGCAGGTACAGCATGGGTTAGATACAGAGTAAAGCTCCCTCTACACGGTCCCATCAAACACTCCCAGGGCAGGTACAGCGCGGATTAGATACAGAGTAAAGCTCCCTCTACACGGTCCCATCAAACACTCTCAGGGCAGATACAGCGCGGATTAGATACAGAGAAAAGCTCCCTCCACACGGTCCCATCAAACACTCCCAGGGCAGGTACAGCATGGTTTAGATACAGAGTAAAGCTCCCTCTACACTGTCCCATCAAACACTCCCAGGGCAGGTACAGCACGGGTTAGATACAGAGCAAAGCTCCCTCTACACTGTCCCATTAAAGATTCCCAAGGCAGGTACAGCACGGGTTAGATACAGAGTAAGGCTCCCTCAACACTGCCCCATCAAGCACTCCCAGGGCAGGTACAGGGTTAGACAGAGAGTAAAGCTCCATCTACACTGTCCCATCAAACACTCCCAGGGCAGGTACAGCACGGGTTAGATACAGAGTAAAGCACCCTCTGCACTGTCCCATCAAACACTCCCAGGGCAGGGACAGCACGTGTTGGATACAGAGTAAATCTCCCTCTGCACTGTCCCATGAACCACTCCCAGGGCAGGTACAGCACGGGTTAGATACAGAGTAAAGCTCCATCTACACTGTCCCATCAAACACTCCCAGGGCAGGTGCAGCACGGGTTCGATACAGAGTAAAGCTCCGTCTACACTGTCCCATTAAACACTCCCAGGGCAGGGACAGCATGGGTTAGATACAGAGTAAAGCTCCCTCTACACGTTCCTATCAAAGAATCACAGGGCAGGTACTGCATGGATTCGATACTGAGTAAAGCTCCCTCTTCACTGTCCCATCAAACACTCGCAGGGCAGGTACAGCACGGGTTGGATACAGAGTAAAGCTCCCTCTACACGTTCCTATCAAAGAATCACAGGGCAGGTACTGCATGGATTCGATACTGAGTAAAGCTCCCTCTGCACTGTCCCATCAAACACTCGCAGGGCAGGTACAGCACGGGTTAGATACAGAGTAAAGCTCCCTCGACACTGTCCCATCAAACACTCCCAGGGCAGGTACAGCATGGGTTAGATACAGAGTAAAGCTCCCTCTACACTTTCCCATCAAACACTCCCAGGGCAGGGACAGCATGGGTTAGATACAGAGTAAAGCTCCCTCTACACTGTCCCATCACACACTCCCAGGACAGTTACTGCATGGGTTATATACAGAGTAAAGCTCCCTTCTAACTGTCCCATCAAACACTCCCAGGGCAGGGACAGCATGGGTTAGATACAGAGTAAAGCTCCCTCAACACTGTCCCATCAAACACTCCCAGGGCAGGTACAGGGTTAGATACAGAGTAAAGCTCCCTCTGCACGTTCCTATCAAAGAATCACAGGGCAGGTACAGCATGGATTCGATACAGAGTAAAGCTCCCTCTGCACTGTCCCATCAAACACTCGCAGGGCAGGAACAGCATGGGTTAGATACAGAGTAAAGCTCTCTCTACACTGTCCCATCAAACACTCCCAGGGCAGTTACTGCATGGGTTATATACAGAGTAAAGCTCCCTCCAAACTGTGTCATCAAACACTCCCAGGAAAGGTACAGCATGGGTGAGATACAGAATAAAGCTCCCTCTACACTGTCCCATCACACACTCCCAGGGCAGTTACTGCATGGGTTATATACAGAGTAAAGCTCCCTCCAAACTGTCCCATCAAACACTCCCAGGGCAGGTACAGCATGGGTTAGATTCAGACTGCAGCTCACTCGACACTGTCCCATCAAACACTCCCAGGGCAGGGACAGCATGGGCTCGATACAGAGTAAAGCTCCCTCTACACTGTCCCATCAAACACTCCCAGGGCAGGTCCAGTACGGGTTAGATACAGAGTAAAGCTCCCTCTGCACTGTCCCATCAAACACTCCCATGGCAGGTACAGCATGGGTTAGATACAGAGTAAAGCTCCCTCTACACTGTCCCATCAAACACTCCCAGGGCAGGGACAGCATGGATTAGATACAGAGTAAAGCTCCCTCTACACTGTCCCATCAAACACTCCCAGGGCAGGGACAGCATGGGTTAGATACAGAGTAAAGCTCCCTCTACACTGTCCCATCAAACACTCCCAGGGCAGGTCCAGTACGGGTTAGATACAGAGTAAAGCTCCCTCTGCACTGTCCCATCAAACACTCCCATGGCAGGTACAGCATGGGTTAGATACAGAGTAAAGCTCCCTCTACACTGTCCCATCAAACACTCCCAGGGCAGGTACAGCACGGGTTAGATACAGAGTAAACATCCCTCTGCACGTTCCTATCAAAGAATCATAGGGCAGGTACTGCATGGATTCGATACTGAGTTAAGCTCCCTCTACACTGTCCCATCAAACACTCCCAGGGCAGTTACTGCATGGGTTATTTTCAGAGAAAAGCTCCCTCCAAACTGTCCCATCAAACACTCCAAGGGCAGGGACAGCATGGGTTAGATACAGAGTAAAGCTCCCTCTACACTGTCCCATCAAACACTCCCAGGGCAGGGACAGCATGGGTTAGATACAGAGTAAACCTCCCTCCACACTGTCCCATCAAACACTCCCAGTCAGGTACAGCACGGGTCAGATACAGAGTAAAGCTCTGTCTACACTGTCCCATTAAACACTCCCAGGGCAGGGACAGCATGGTCAGATACAGAGTAAAGCTCCTTCTACACTGTCCCATCAAACACTCACAGGGCAGTTACTGCATGGGTTATAAACAGAGTAAAGCTCCCTCCAAACTGACCCATCAAACACTCCCAGGGCAGGTACAGCATGGGTTAGATACAGAGTAAAGCTCCCTCTACACTGTCCCATCAAACAATCCCAGGTCAGGGACAGCACGGGTTGGATACAGAGTAAAGCTCCCTCTGCACTGTCCCATCAAACACTCCCAGGGCAGGTACAGCACGGGTCAGATACAGAGAAAAGCTCCCTCTACACTGTCCCATCAAACACTCCCAGGGCAGGGACAGCATGGGTTAGATACAGAGTAAAGCTCCCTCTACACTGTCCGATAAAACACTCCCATGGCAGGTGCAGCATGGGTTCGATACAGAGTAAAGCTCCTTCTACACTGTCCCATCAAACACTCCCAGGGCAGGGACAGCACGGGTTAGATGCAGAGAAAAGCTCCCTCTACACTGTCCCATCAAACACTCCCAGGGCAGGTACAGACAGGGTTTGATACGGAGTAAAGCTCCCTCTACACTGTCCCATCAAATACTCCCAGGGCAGGTACAGTATGGGTTTGATGCAGAGTAAAGCTCCCTCTACACGTTCCTGTCAAAGAATCACAGGGCAGGTACTGCATGGATTCGATACTGAGTAAAGCTCCCTCTACACTGTCCCATCAAACACTCCCAGGGCAGGGACAGCGTGGATTAGATACAGAGTAAAGCTCCTTCTTCACTGTCCCATCAAACACTCCCAGGGCAGGTACAGCACGGTTAGATACAGAGTAAAGCTCCCTCTACACTGTCCCGTCAAACACTCCCTGGGTTGGTACAGCACCGGTCAGATACAGAGTAATGCTCCCTCTAACCTGTCCCATCAAACACTACCAGGGCAGGTATAGCACGGGTTAGACACAGAATAAATCTCCCTCTACACTGTCCCATCAAACACTCCCAGGGCAGGTACTGCATGGGTTAGACACAGAATAAAGCTCCCTCTACATGGTCCCATCAAACTCAAAGGGCAGGTACAGCATGGGTTAGATGCAGAGAAAAGCTCCCTCTACACGGTCCCATCAAACACTCCCAGGGCAGGTGCAGCGCGGATTAGATACAGAGTAAAGCTCCTTCTACACTGTCCCATCAAACACTCCCAGGGCAGGGACAGCATGGGTTAGATACAGAGTAAAGCTCCCTCTGCACTGTCCCATCAAACACTCCCAGTCAGGTACAGCACGGGTCAGATACAGAGTAAAGCTCTGTCTACACTGTCCCATTAAACACTCCCAGGGCAGGGACAGCATGGTCAGATACAGAGTAAAGCTCCTTCTACACTGTCCCATCAAACACTCACAGGGCAGTTACTGCATGGGTTATAAACAGAGTAAAGCTCCCTCCAAACTGACCCATCAAACACTCCCAGGGCAGGTACAGCATGGGTTAGATACAGAGTAAAGCTCCCTCTACACTGTCCCATCAAACAATCCCAGGTCAGGGACAGCACGGGTTGGATACAGAGTAAAGCTCCCTCTGCACTGTCCCATCAAACACTCCCAGGGCAGGTACAGCACGGGTCAGATACAGAGAAAAGCTCCCTCTACACTGTCCCATCAAACACTCCCAGGGCAGGGACAGCATGGGTTAGATACAGAGTAAAGCTCCCTCTACACTGTCCGATAAAACACTCCCATGGCAGGTGCAGCATGGGTTCGATACAGAGTAAAGCTCCTTCTACACTGTCCCATCAAACACTCCCAGGGCAGGTACAGCACGGGTTAGATGCAGAGAAAAGCTCCCTCTACACTGTCCCATCAAACACTCCCAGGGCAGGTACAGACAGGGTTTGATACGGAGTAAAGCTCCCTCTACACTGTCCCATCAAATACTCCCAGGGCAGGTACAGTATGGGTTTGATGCAGAGTAAAGCTCCCTCTACACGTTCCTGTCAAAGAATCACAGGGCAGGTACTGCATGGATTCGATACTGAGTAAAGCTCCCTCTACACTGTCCCATCAAACACTCCCAGGGCAGGGACAGCGTGGATTAGATACAGAGTAAAGCTCCTTCTTCACTGTCCCATCAAACACTCCCAGGGCAGGTACAGCACGGTTAGATACAGAGTAAAGCTCCCTCTACACTGTCCCGTCAAACACTCCCTGGGTTGGTACAGCACCGGTCAGATACAGAGTAATGCTCCCTCTAACCTGTCCCATCAAACACTACCAGGGCAGGTATAGCACGGGTTAGACACAGAATAAATCTCCCTCTACACTGTCCCATCAAACACTCCCAGGGCAGGTACTGCATGGGTTAGACACAGAATAAAGCTCCCTCTACATGGTCCCATCAAACTCAAAGGGCAGGTACAGCATGGGTTAGATGCAGAGAAAAGCTCCCTCTACACGGTCCCATCAAACACTCCCAGGGCAGGTGCAGCGCGGATTAGATACAGAGTAAAGCTCCTTCTACACTGTCCCATCAAACACTCCCAGGGCAGGGACAGCATGGGTTAGATACAGAGTAAAGCTCCCTCTGCACTGTCCCATCAAACACTCACATGGAAGGTACAGCGCGGATTAGATACAGAGTAAAGCTCCTTCTACACTGTCCCATC
Organism: Heptranchias perlo; assembly: GCF_035084215.1. Classification (NCBI taxonomy): domain Eukaryota; kingdom Metazoa; phylum Chordata; class Chondrichthyes; order Hexanchiformes; family Hexanchidae; genus Heptranchias; species Heptranchias perlo. The sequence goes on along the minus strand of NW_027139447.1, from coordinate 95,399 downwards.
AAACACTCCCTGGGCAGGTACAGCACGGGTTAGATACAGAGTAAAGCTCCCTCTACACGTTCCAATCAAACAATCCCAGGGCAGGGACAGCACGGTTTGGATACAGAGCAAAGCACCCTCTGCACTGTCCCATGAAACACTCCCAGGGCAGGTACATCACGGGTCAGATACAGTGGAAAGCTCCCACGACACGGTCCCATCAAACACTCCCAGGGCAGGTACAGCTCGGGTTAGGTACAGAGTAAAGCTCCGTCTACACTGTCCCATTAAACACTCCCAGGGCAGGGACAGCATGGGTTAGATACAGAGTAAAGCTCCGTCTACACTGTCCCATCAAACACTCACAGGGCAGGGACAGCATGGGTGAGATGCAGCGTACAGCTCCCTCGACACTGTCCCATCAAACACTCCCAGGGCAGGGACAGCATGGGTTAGATACAGAGTAAAGCTCCCTCTTCACTGTCCCATCAAACACTCGCAGGGCAGGTACAGCACGGGTTGGATACAGAGTAAAGCTCCCTCTACACGTTCCTATCAAAGAATCACAGGGCAGGTACTGCATGGATTCGATACTGAGTAAAGCTCCCACTACACTGTCCCATCAAACACTCCCAGGGCAGGTACAGCACGGGTTAGATACAGAGGAGAGCTCCCTCTACACTTTCCCATCAAACACTCCCAGGGCAGGGACAGCATGGGTTAGATACAGAGTAAAGCTCCCTCCACACTGTCCCATCAAACACTCCCAGGGCAGGTACAGCACAGGTTAGATACAGAGTAAAGCTCCCTCTACACTGTCCCATCAAACACTCCCAGGGCAGGTACAGCACGGGTTAGATACAGAGGAGAGCTCCCTCTACACTTTCCCATCAAACACTCCCAGGGCAGGGACAGCATGGGTTAGATACAGAGTAAAGCTCCCTCTACACTGTCCCATCAAACACTCCCAGGGCAGGTACAGCACAGGTTAGATACAGAGTAAAGCTCCCTCTACACTGTCCCATCAAACACTCCCAGGGCAGTTTACTGCATGGGTTATATACAGAGTAAAGCTCCCTCTACACTTTCCCATCAAACACTCCCAGGGCAGGGACAGCATGGGTTAGATACAGAGTAAAGCTCCCTCTCCACTGTCCCATCAAACACTCCCAGGGCAGGTACAGCACGGGTTAGATACAGAGTAAAGCTCCCTCTACACTTTCCCATCAAACACTCGCAGGGCAGGAACAGCATGGGTTAGATACAGAGTAAAGCTCCCTCCAAACTGTGTCATCAAACACTCCCAGGAAAGGTACAGCATGGGTGAGATACAGAATAAAGCTCCCTCTACACTGTCCCATCACACACTCCCAGGGCAGTTACTGCATGGGTTATATATAGAGTAAAGCTCCCTCCAAACTGTCCCATCAAACACTCCCAGGGCAGGTACAGCATGGGTTAGATTCAGACTACAGCTCCCTCAACACTGTCCCATCAAACACTCCCAGGGCAGGGACAGCATGGGCTCGATACAGAGTAAAGCTCCCTCTACACTGTCCCATCAAACACTCCAAGGGCAGGTCCAGTACGGGTTAGATACAGAGTAAAGCTCCCTCTGCACTGTCCCATCAAACACTCCCACGGCAGGTACAGCATGGGTTAGATACAGAGTAAAGCTCCCTCTACACTGTCCCATCAAACACTCCCAGGGCAGGGACAGCATGGGTTAGATACAGAGTAAAGCTCCCTCTACACTGTCCCATCAAACACTCCCAGGGCAGGGACAGCATGGGTTAGATACAGAGTAAAGCTCCCACTACACTGTCCCATCAAACACTCCCAGGGCAGGTCCAGTACGGGTTAGATACAGAGTAAAGCTCCCTCTGCACTGTCCCATCAAACACTCCCATGGCAGGTACAGCATGGGTTAGATACAGAGTAAAGCTCCCTCTACACTGTCCCATCAAACACTCCCAGGGCAGGTACAGCACGGGTTAGATACAGAGTAAACATCCCTCTGCACGTTCCTATCAAAGAATCATAGGGCAGGTACTGCATGGATTCGATACTGAGTAAAGCTCCCTCTACACTGTCCCATCAAACACTCCCAGGGCAGTTACTGCATGGGTTATTTTCAGAGAAAAGCTCCCTCCAAACTGTCCCATCAAACACTCCAAGGGCAGGGACAGCATGGGTTAGATACAGAGTAAAGCTCCCTCTACACTGTCCCATCAAACACTCCCAGGGCAGGTACAGCACGGGTTAGATACAGAGTAAAGCTCCCTCTACACTGTCCCATCAAACACTCCCAGGGCAGGTACAGCACGGGTTAGATACAGAGTAAAGCTCCCTCCACACTGTCCCATCAAACACTCCCAGGGCAGGGACAGCATGGGTCAGATACAGAGTAAAGCTCTGTCTACACTGTCCCATTAAACACTCCCAGGGCAGGGACAGCATGGTCAGATACAGAGTAAAGCTCCTTCTACACTGTCCCATCAAACACTCACAGGGCAGTTACTGCATGGGTTATAAACAGAGTAAAGCTCCCTCCAAACTGACCCATCAAACACTCCCAGGGCAGGTACAGCATGGGTTCGATACAGAGTAAAGCTCCCTCTACACTGTCCCATCAAACAATCCCAGGTCAGGGACAGCACGGGTTGGATACAGAGTAAAGCTCCCTCTGCACTGTCCCATCAAACACTCCCAGGGCAGGTACAGCACGGGTCAGATACAGAGAAAAGCTCCCTCTACACTGTCCCATCAAACACTCCCAGGGCAGGGACAGCATGGGTTAGATACAGAGTAAAGCTCCCTCTACACTGTCCGATAAAACACTCCCATGGCAGGTGCAGCATGGGTTCGATACAGAGTAAAGCTCCTTCTACACTGTCCCATCAAACACTCCCAGGGCAGGTACAGCACGGGTTAGATGCAGAGAAAAGCTCCCTCTACACTGTCCCATCAAACACTCCCAGGGCAGGTACAGACAGGGTTTGATACGGAGTAAAGCTCCCTCTACACTGTCCCATCAAATACTCCCAGGGCAGGTACAGTATGGGTTTGATGCAGAGTAAAGCTCCCTCTACACGTTCCTGTCAAAGAATCACAGGGCAGGTACTGCATGGATTCGATACTGAGTAAAGCTCCCTCTACACTGTCCCATCAAACACTCCCAGGGCAGGGACAGCGTGGATTAGATACAGAGTAAAGCTCCTTCTTCACTGTCCCATCAAACACTCCCAGGGCAGGTACAGCACGGTTAGATACAGAGTAAAGCTCCCTCTACACTGTCCCGTCAAACACTCCCTGGGTTGGTACAGCACCGGTCAGATACAGAGTAATGCTCCCTCTAACCTGTCCCATCAAACACTACCAGGGCAGGTATAGCACGGGTTAGACACAGAATAAATCTCCCTCTACACTGTCCCATCAAACACTCCCAGGGCAGGTACTGCATGGGTTAGACACAGAATAAAGCTCCCTCTACATGGTCCCATCAAACACTCCCAGGGCAGGGACAGCATGGGTTAGATACAGAGTAAAGCTCCCACTACACTGTCCCATCAAACACTCCCAGGGCAGGTCCAGTACGGGTTAGATACAGAGTAAAGCTCCCTCTGCACTGTCCCATCAAACACTCCCATGGCAGGTACAGCATGGGTTAGATACAGAGTAAAGCTCCCTCTACACTGTCCCATCAAACACTCCCAGGGCAGGTACAGCACGGGTTAGATACAGAGTAAACATCCCTCTGCACGTTCCTATCAAAGAATCATAGGGCAGGTACTGCATGGATTCGATACTGAGTAAAGCTCCCTCTACACTGTCCCATCAAACACTCCCAGGGCAGTTACTGCATGGGTTATTTTCAGAGAAAAGCTCCCTCCAAACTGTCCCATCAAACACTCCAAGGGCAGGGACAGCATGGGTTAGATACAGAGTAAAGCTCCCTCTACACTGTCCCATCAAACACTCCCAGGGCAGGTACAGCACGGGTTAGATACAGAGTAAAGCTCCCTCTGCACTGTCCCATCAAACACTCCCATGGCAGGTACAGCATGGGTTAGATACAGAGTAAAGCTCCCTCTACACTGTCCCATCAAACACTCCCAGGGCAGGTACAGCACGGGTTAGATACAGAGTAAACATCCCTCTGCACGTTCCTATCAAAGAATCATAGGGCAGGTACTGCATGGATTCGATACTGAGTAAAGCTCCCTCTACACTGTCCCATCAAACACTCCCAGGGCAGTTACTGCATGGGTTATTTTCAGAGAAAAGCTCCCTCCAAACTGTCCCATCAAACACTCCAAGGGCAGGGACAGCATGGGTTAGATACAGAGTAAAGCTCCCTCTACACGGTCCCATCAAACACTCCCAGGGCAGGTGCAGCGCGGATTAGATACAGAGTAAAGCTCCTTCTACACTGTCCCATCAAACACTCCCAGGGCAGGGACAGCATGGGTTAGATACAGAGTAAAGCTCCCTCTGCACTGTCCCATCAAACACTCCCAGTCAGGTACAGCACGGGTCAGATACAGAGTAAAGCTCTGTCTACACTGTCCCATTAAACACTCCCAGGGCAGGGACAGCATGGTCAGATACAGAGTAAAGCTCCTTCTACACTGTCCCATCAAACACTCACAGGGCAGTTACTGCATGGGTTATAAACAGAGTAAAGCTCCCTCCAAACTGACCCATCAAACACTCCCAGGGCAGGTACAGCATGGGTTAGATACAGAGTAAAGCTCCCTCTACACTGTCCCATCAAACAATCCCAGGTCAGGGACAGCACGGGTTGGATACAGAGTAAAGCTCCCTCTGCACTGTCCCATCAAACACTCCCAGGGCAGGTACAGCACGGGTCAGATACAGAGAAAAGCTCCCTCTACACTGTCCCATCAAACACTCCCAGGGCAGGGACAGCATGGGTTAGATACAGAGTAAAGCTCCCTCTACACTGTCCGATAAAACACTCCCATGGCAGGTGCAGCATGGGTTCGATACAGAGTAAAGCTCCTTCTACACTGTCCCATCAAACACTCCCAGGGCAGGTACAGCACGGGTTAGATGCAGAGAAAAGCTCCCTCTACACTGTCCCATCAAACACTCCCAGGGCAGGTACAGACAGGGTTTGATACGGAGTAAAGCTCCCTCTACACTGTCCCATCAAATACTCCCAGGGCAGGTACAGTATGGGTTTGATGCAGAGTAAAGCTCCCTCTACACGTTCCTGTCAAAGAATCACAGGGCAGGTACTGCATGGATTCGATACTGAGTAAAGCTCCCTCTACACTGTCCCATCAAACACTCCCAGGGCAGGGACAGCGTGGATTAGATACAGAGTAAAGCTCCTTCTTCACTGTCCCATCAAACACTCCCAGGGCAGGTACAGCACGGTTAGATACAGAGTAAAGCTCCCTCTACACTGTCCCGTCAAACACTCCCTGGGTTGGTACAGCACCGGTCAGATACAGAGTAATGCTCCCTCTAACCTGTCCCATCAAACACTACCAGGGCAGGTATAGCACGGGTTAGACACAGAATAAATCTCCCTCTACACTGTCCCATCAAACACTCCCAGGGCAGGTACTGCATGGGTTAGACACAGAATAAAGCTCCCTCTACATGGTCCCATCAAACTCAAAGGGCAGGTACAGCATGGGTTAGATGCAGAGAAAAGCTCCCTCTACACGGTCCCATCAAACACTCCCAGGGCAGGTGCAGCGCGGATTAGATACAGAGTAAAGCTCCTTCTACACTGTCCCATCAAACACTCCCAGGGCAGGGACAGCATGGGTTAGATACAGAGTAAAGCTCCCTCTGCACTGTCCCATCAAACACTCACATGGAAGGTACAGCGCGGATTAGATACAGAGTAAAGCTCCTTCTACACTGTCCCATCAAACACTCCCTGGGCAGGTACAGCACGGGTTAGATACAGAGTAAAGCTCCCTCTACACGTTCCAATCAAACAATCCCAGGGCAGGGACAGCACGGTTTGGATACAGAGCAAAGCACCCTCTGCACTGTCCCATGAAACACTCCCAGGGCAGGTACATCACGGGTCAGATACAGTGGAAAGCTCCCACGACACGGTCCCATCAAACACTCCCAGGGCAGGTACAGCTCGGGTTAGGTACAGAGTAAAGCTCCGTCTACACTGTCCCATTAAACACTCCCAGGGCAGGGACAGCATGGGTTAGATACAGAGTAAAGCTCCCTCGACACTGTCCCATCAAACACTCCCAGGGCAGGGACAGCATGGGTTAGATACAGAGTAAAGCTCCCTCTTCACTGTCCCATCAAACACTCGCAGGGCAGGTACAGCACGGGTTGGATACAGAGTAAAGCTCCCTCTACACGTTCCTATCAAAGAATCACAGGGCAGGTACTGCATGGATTCGATACTGAGTAAAGCTCCCACTACACTGTCCCATCAAACACTCCCAGGGCAGGTACAGCACGGGTTAGATACAGAGGAGAGCTCCCTCTACACTTTCCCATCAAACACTCCCAGGGCAGGGACAGCATGGGTTAGATACAGAGTAAAGCTCCCTCTACACTGTCCCATCAAACACTCCCAGGGCAGGTACAGCACAGGTTAGATACAGAGTAAAGCTCCCTCTACACTGTCCCATCAAACACTCCCAGGGCAGGTACAGCACGGGTTAGATACAGAGGAGAGCTCCCTCTACACTTTCCCATCAAACACTCCCAGGGCAGGGACAGCATGGGTTAGATACAGAGTAAAGCTCCCTCTACACTGTCCCATCAAACACTCCCAGGGCAGGTACAGCACAGGTTAGATACAGAGTAAAGCTCCCTCTACACTGTCCCATCAAACACTCCCAGGGCAGTTTACTGCATGGGTTATATACAGAGTAAAGCTCCCTCTACACTTTCCCATCAAACACTCCCAGGGCAGGGACAGCATGGGTTAGATACAGAGTAAAGCTCCCTCTCCACTGTCCCATCAAACACTCCCAGGGCAGGTACAGCACGGGTTAGATACAGAGTAAAGCTCCCTCTACACTTTCCCATCAAACACTCGCAGGGCAGGAACAGCATGGGTTAGATACAGAGTAAAGCTCCCTCCAAACTGTGTCATCAAACACTCCCAGGAAAGGTACAGCATGGGTGAGATACAGAATAAAGCTCCCTCTACACTGTCCCATCACACACTCCCAGGGCAGTTACTGCATGGGTTATATATAGAGTAAAGCTCCCTCCAAACTGTCCCATCAAACACTCCCAGGGCAGGTACAGCATGGGTTAGATTCAGACTGCAGCTCACTCGACACTGTCCCATCAAACACTCCCAGGGCAGGGACAGCATGGGCTCGATACAGAGTAAAGCTCCCTCTACACTGTCCCATCAAACACTCCAAGGGCAGGTCCAGTACGGGTTAGATACAGAGTAAAGCTCCCTCTGCACTGTCCCATCAAACACTCCCACGGCAGGTACAGCATGGGTTAGATACAGAGTAAAGCTCCCTCTACACTGTCCCATCAAACACTCCCAGGGCAGGGACAGCATGGGTTAGATACAGAGTAAAGCTCCCTCTACACTGTCCCATCAAACACTCCCAGGGCAGGGACAGCATGGGTTAGATACAGAGTAAAGCTCCCACTACACTGTCCCATCAAACACTCCCAGGGCAGGTCCAGTACGGGTTAGATACAGAGTAAAGCTCCCTCTGCACTGTCCCATCAAACACTCCCATGGCAGGTACAGCATGGGTTAGATACAGAGTAAAGCTCCCTCTACACTGTCCCATCAAACACTCCCAGGGCAGGTACAGCACGGGTTAGATACAGAGTAAACATCCCTCTGCACGTTCCTATCAAAGAATCATAGGGCAGGTACTGCATGGATTCGATACTGAGTAAAGCTCCCTCTACACTGTCCCATCAAACACTCCCAGGGCAGTTACTGCATGGGTTATTTTCAGAGAAAAGCTCCCTCCAAACTGTCCCATCAAACACTCCAAGGGCAGGGACAGCATGGGTTAGATACAGAGTAAAGCTCCCTCTACACTGTCCCATCAAACACTCCCAGGGCAGGTACAGCACGGGTTAGATACAGAGTAAAGCTCCCTCCACACTGTCCCATCAAACACTCCCAGGGCAGGTACAGCACGGGTTAGATACAGAGTAAAGCTCCCTCTACACTGTCCCATCAAACACTCCCAGGGCAGGGACAGCCTGGGTTAGATACAGAGTAAAGCTCTGTCTACACTGTCCCATTAAACACTCCCAGGGCAGGGACAGCATGGTCAGATACAGAGTAAAGCTCCTTCTACACTGTCCCATCAAACACTCACAGGGCAGTTACTGCATGGGTTATAGACAGAGTAAAGCTCCCTCCAAACTGAACCATCAAACACTCCCAGGGCAGGTACAGCATGGGTTAGATACAGAGTAAAGCTCCCTCTACACTGTCCCATCAAACACTCCCAGGACAGGTACAGCACGGGTCAGATACAGAGAAAAGCTCCCTCTACACTGTCCCATCAAACACTCCCAGGGCAGGGACAGCATGGGTTAGATACAGAGTAAAGCTCCCTCTATACTGTCCGATAAAACACTCCCATGGCAGGTGCAGCATGGGTTAGATACAGAGTAAAGCTCCTTCTACACTGTCCCATCAAACACTCCCAGGGCAGGTACAGCACGGGTTAGATGCAGAGAAAAGCTCCCTCTACACTGTCCCATCAAACACTCCCAGGGCAGGTACAGACAGGGTTTGATACGGAGTAAAGCTCCCTCTACACTGTCCCATCAAATACTCCCAGGGCAGGTACAGTATGGGTTTGATGCAGAGTAAAGCTCCCTCTACACGTTCCTGTCAAAGAATCACAGGGCAGGTACTGCATGGATTCGATACTGAGTAAAGCTCCCTCTACACTGTTGCATCAAACACTCGCAGGGCAGGAACAGCATGGGTTAGATGCAGAGTAAAGCTCCCTCTACACTGTCCCATCAAACACTCCCAGGGCAGGTACAGCACGGGTTAGATGCAGAGTAAAGCTCCCTCTACACTGTCCCATCAAACACTCCCAGGGCAGGTACAGCACAGTTAGATACAGAGTAAAGCTCTCTCTACACTGTCCCATCAAACACTCCCAGGGCAGGTACAGCATGGTTTAGATACAGAGTAAAGCTCCCTCCAAACTGTCCCATCAAACACTCCCAGGGCAGGTACAGTATGGGTTAGATACAGAGTAAAGCTCCCTCTACACTGTCCCATCAAATACTCCCAGGGCAGGTACAGTATGGGTTAGATGCAGAGTAAAGCTCCCTCTATGAGAATCCCTACGTGGTCAGTTTTCGGTAAAATATTAAGATGCCTATGTGGCAAAGAAGCAGAATGCAAAATGGTTAGAAAGGGTTAATTAGTTAGTAACTGAGATTGGTACAGGTGGCCTGGCCCTCCTGCTGGGCCATATGTTTGCGTAGTCAGCAGGTTTGCATGGTCTTAGCAATGTAGAGTCTTTGATGTGATTCAAGGACTGGTCTGAATGTCTCCATGTTTATGGCAGATCAATATAGGTAACGAGCTTAGCCAAAGTTGAAAGACGTTCCAGGTTGGGAGATAAGGAACAGAAGGAACAGGGAAGAACATTCCAAGTTGGAAAGTGAGGAAGTAACCCCTTTGATGTCTAACAGCAACATGGTCAGCACATGGATTGTCTATGATTGGCCGGAAATAATGTAACCCCGCATGGCAACCTGTGCCCGGCTTATGATTGGTGTTGACCCTCGTTAAGTATGTTCCAACCCTATTGATTTGTATAAAAATGTGTGGATTTCTGTATGTTTTTGTTCTTGCTCTGCCAGCATAGAGGGACTCTATCAGGAGTCCAAATCAATGGGGAAGGCAACCATTTGGAGCCTTCCTGCCATTGTATGCCGGGGGGATGCAGTCAGGGTGAAATCCCCTCGGGCAGAGTGTTGAGCTTTGGCTTGTAGAGCTTTGGCTTGATGTAATGTCACTGCAAGGAATCTGGAATGAATCTGTAAGGCAATAAGGCACCCCAGAGTGTCAGAAAAAAAAAGGAGTCCAAATCAATGCTGCAGACTAAGAACCCTGCTATTAAAGTTGTGATGAACTTTAAAATGTATTCGACTTCAGTTTTTACTGAACCAGACTGAGGGGATAGAATCCAGTTCGTCATTTGGTGGCAGCGGTGGGATCTTAACAGTCGTTCACCGAGAGTTCGCGGAGTAAGAGGCGGATTGTCTCAGACACGGAGGAAGGAAATGGCGCCCCGATGTAAGTAGTCTTAATTTACTACGTCGGTTTTCCTCCAATCCGTCAGTCTGACGACGAATCGTCCAATCGCTAACACTCGTGTGGCGTCCTTACAAGATTCAGGTCAGTCAGGCGAATACACAGAAATAGCAGGAAGAGGTCAGTGGTCGAATATCACTGAGGGAATAACTTGTAAGCGGTAGGTCAGTGGTTAATATCACTGAGGGTAGTCAGGGTTTAAGTTCCTGATGATTGGATATAAACAGGAACTATTGATAAAACTTAGATGCCGCCAAAAAGGCTCAGGAATTAATTTGGAAAAATAACAGAGGTACCACAGCCAAAGAACTAATTGCTTTATGGAGACAGTACTGTAAAAAAATATGGATAGAATTAAGTGACTAGACAAATGTTTAAAAGACAGAGACCCGAAAAAGAAAGGTTTTGTTGTTTAAGTGTACTGTCCCTTTAAAAAGCCTGTCTTGATCAGTGTTTTTTTTTGTCGGTGTTGTGGGCCACGCCCCCTTCTTACTGTGTCTTGCGTGTTTTCTTCCTTTGTGTAATGTATCTGTCTTGTCGTGTGTTTAATTCTGATACTGCTGAATTAAAATTGGAGTTATTGAGGTTAAGTGACCTATTAAATTCTGGTTCTTATAAAGTGTGGGCATGTTAAATTCCAGACATGGGATCTTCAAAAAATTGGCATTTTGAATGTTTATTTTGTGATTGGCTGTGGTTTAAAAAGAGGTTAAAAATTAACAGGATAGATTAAAAAAACTATCTGGTATCACTGAGATAGGAAAAGTCAGAAAGCTGGAACAGCTCGGAGCGTTGATTATAATCACATCCACTAAAAGTATGTGAAAAAATAGTGTGCAAAAATATAGTATAAAGCAATCCACAAATGTGAGAAGTAAAAAAATCAGTCAAACCTGTGTGAAGTGAAATTTTGAAGGTGGGAACTTAATCTCAAAAGGGAGAAGGATCAAGTTACTCCTACCACAAGAGCAAGTTAATATTAACCCCTTCCATCCCAAGAAGCCAGACTGTCATGCCAAGAGCAGTTCAAACAGATAGAAATGACCCAGTCGGTTGAGAACTGTCTGAGGCTAACCATTACACAGGTGAACATGAGGTAACAATTGGTATAGGTTATATTAGTAAAATTGTCCCAATCACTCGGGAATGCCAAAGGCTACAATTGACTGAGATATAAGTTTTCACGCTACAGTGAAAAATTGATAAGAAAGGAATGTAAAACAAATCATATGAAAAGGAAGCATAGGTTAGACAATTGGAAGTCCATTACTTGAGCTATGTACTGACACAGGGTACTAAACACCTATCAGTTTTATCCTGCCACAGTATGATAAGGAAGTTTTGACAAGTTCTGGGGCTATTCAATTTTATTTGAAATTAATAGTAGAATACAAGATCTGACCAAAGAGGGGAGACCTTCCCTGACAAATTATATAACTCGCATTGAGAATGCTAAGAAAACTCAACAATTAGATCAACACCTCCTAACTCAAGTGTTAAAACAAAGAGCGACATGGAATGGAGGTGGACATCGTAAAAAGAGATAGGCAAATATGGAGACGTAAAGATCTGTGATAAGTGATATAGCAACTGCCTTTGCCTCCGTTGTTAACACCATTGATTTGGCAACATTAGATCAAAAGGTCAGAGATTTAGGGTCTCGCATTAAAGATATATTAAAAGATAAATGAAAATACAGATGAGGAATTGTCTGAGGATCAAATGCTGACCATATATTTGCAAAGGATAGCTACAGTGCTAGAAACACATGCCCAAACCATTAATAAATTAATAAAAGAGGAATATAACGTATCTTAGCAGGCGGCTGCTAATGATATCTGCTTAATGTGGTTACATCTTGAAAACACAGAGATTAGGACTTGGAGTTAGAAATTCCAGTCTGCAGCCCTGCGTACATCTGTATGTGGGAGAGACAGTGTTTATTTCAGACAGGCTGCGTGCTTCAGAGAGAGGGCGAGAGTGGAACTAGGCAATTTCTCTCTCCTGTTTTGTTTTCTAAATTTGTTTTGGGTATAGGGATTATTCCTTTGGATAAATAAATAATAAATGAAGATTTGACAAATTAATCACTTGGGCTCTCAAGAAGAGCCGCAATGGATTTTCTGTGTTTCTTTTAAAACAGGTGACCCTGGTTTTTTTTTGGGACCACATGAGTGTTGATGGTGCAGGATTACCAAGAGTAGTTACAAAGTTACGGTGCAACCTTTGCTGGAGAAATTTGGTGCAGGAAACGATCCAGTGGTGTTAAAGATTTAAGACTTTAGCTGCAGACATCAGCGGATACCAAATGTCACAGCGTGGTGATATCAACCTGATTCTCTTCTTTTGAAAACATTTTGATTTGTTTTGTTTAACCTATTTGTTGTCTTCCGAGACAGAATGCTCGAGGTGGGGAGATATGGGAATTTCTCTAAAGTCATTGAATTGGGCATGATAAAAAAATCAATCTGGCATAAATATACAATCTAGTGGAAGTCAGGAAAGTGTAGTTGAGAATAGTAAATTGATAGCTTTCTCGTGGAGATATTTGTGTCCTTGCCTATAATGAATAATGAGAAAACTACACTCAATAGCCTGGCCACTACCCTGACATCGGGACCATGCAGGGGGAGATAAGCACTCTAGACACCCCTGATCTTTTTGATAAGATAACCTGAAAACCTAAGAATGGCTACAGTGCACATAATCTGAAACGGAGACCAGGATGAAGAACATGATTACAAAGGCCTATGGCCTGGTGAGCTATTGCAACCACTCTTTAAACAAACCAGTTGCTTTTACAGGACTGAATCCTACAGGACATATGATGTGTGCCATGGAAAATGTTCGGAAATACCATGAGGAAGAAGAGACTGGCCAGCAGAAAGTTAATATCCAAGAACACTAAGCTCATTCCTATGAGATGCTGCTAGTATGCAGAGATACATGAAGAAGATACAGTGAAGAATGAGTCTCAGACGGGCTCAGTTACTTGACAACAGCACAACAGGAAAATGGTTAATGTGGTCCAGGCGAGTGAGAAATCCTTTTAAACAAGGCACTGACACATGGTCCATTGAGAAACCAACTATTTAATGAAACAGTCAGGAAACACTGGTATCAATCAAAAGGACTGAAATTAAAGTAAAGAGGGACACAGTAATTTGGATTTCCAAAATTCAGGGTTAGGTTCCCATCAGTTAACAATAAAATTGGGAGAAACAATATTTAGAAGATATCCGCACGATGGATACAAAATTACAAGATTATGAGAGGCCCAGATAGAGTAGACAGGAAGTACCTGTTTCCCCTAGCAGAAGGTTCAAGAACTAGAGGACGTAGATTTAAGCTGATTGGCTGGAACAAAATTAAAGGGATGTGTTACTAGACATGCTGTCACTGTGTGTCCACATAGTGTTGGACACAGCCCAGAAGCACAGTGTGGGTTTAATACCGGTACCAATCGGGATATTAACTGTACCATGGAGGCCCTAGAGGTGGATCTAAAACCCACTTAAGTGGTATATGCCGGAGAGGGCGAATACTGTGTTACAACTAATTTGAAAACGTTTAAATATGCCAATCTAACTTGTGATATTTTAAGTCCAGAATTCTACTCCATTTCTGAAGTCCTGGTTCGGATTGGACCCGAGGAACTGGTAGAGATACACCGGCATAACCTCACCACCTTACAAGTTTCTGAGAATGTCAAAAAGGACTTAAAAGAATATCAGGACACATTTGGGTATCTGACACCTCTGTTGCCTAAATACTTGAAAGCATTGCGAATGGAGATACGCCTCTCCCAGAAGGTTTATTATAACCTACAACAGGACAATAACAACATTAAGCATGACATTGACCAAATTAAAGTCACCACCTGGTGAAATGACCTCTGGAATTGGGGACTGAATATACAGATCCATCCTTGGATTAGATTAATTTCATATGTATTAGTCGTAGTGCAGTTTGTTGTAATGTGCTTCTTGATTTTCATTGCATGTAATAAATGTAAGCAGAGGATGAAGGGTTTGGCAAAGATAGTAAAACAGAGCCTGGGTGAGAATGTCCCCATTGTCTCTGTGGTTTCAACTAAGAACACATCTTAATGGTACTGGGAGTAGCACCCGCTGGGGTAAGGTGCATGTAAAAGGGAAGACAATTATAGTTTGATAGGATTATCAGATGCTCTGCCTCTCTTCCACCCGGACTGGTGGCCAACACGAAGGGAACCTGGTTAAGATGAGGTACAGCATCTAACGGGATATTGTAGGGAGAATTTGGATTAAGGGATAGAATGGGGAGGGCACCAATTCACAGGTGTAAAATGGTCTGAAAGGTACCATTCAGTCTAGTTAGGCTGGAAACAAAATATAAAGCACCATAGGATATTTGACTATGTTAGCCTTTTCAAATTAACATGAATAGGTTTAGCTGACCAAGGACATTCGCAACTTACTTGAGAGATGTTTAGAAGGAGTCTGTTCCTGAGAACAGATAAGAGTACAAAGGCGTATTGATGAAACATGTCTGTGTTCTATTGGGACTTCTCTAGTTCAAGGGCTAGTCATATTCATTGTTATAACTCTTATAGTTTATTGCTTACTTAAATGTTGCTGCGCTGCAGAACCTGCAGAACAAGTGAGCACCGTAATAATTGGTTATCATGAAATGATAAAAGGGGGGAATGAGAATCCCTACGTGGTCAGTTTTCGGTAAAATATTAAGATGCCTATGTGGCAAAGAAGCAGAATGCAAAATGGTTAGAAAGGGTTAATTAGTTAGTAACTGAGATTGGTACAGGTGGCCTGGCCCTCCTGCTGGGCCATATGTTTGCGTAGTCAGCAGGTTTGCATGGTCTTAGCAATGTAGAGTCTTTGATGTGATTCAAGGACTGGTCTGAATGTCTCCATGTTTATGGCAGATCAATATAGGTAACGAGCTTAGCCAAAGTTGAAAGACATTCCAGGTTGGGAGATAAGGAACAGAAGGAACAGGGAAGAACATTCCAAGTTGGAAAGTGAGGAAGTAACCCCTTTGATGTCTAACAGCAACATGGTCAGCACATGGATTGTCTATGATTGGCCGGAAATAATGTAACCCCGCATGGCAACCTGTGCCCGGCTTATGATTGGTGTTGACCCTCGTTAAGTATGTTCCAACCCTATTGATTTGTATAAAAATGTGTGGATTTCTGTATGTTTTTGTTCTTGCTCTGCCAGCATAGAGGGACTCTATCAGGAGTCCAAATCAATGGGGAAGGCAACCATTTGGAGCCTTCCTGCCATTGTATGCCGGGGGGATGCAGTCAGGGTGAAATCCCCTCGGGCAGAGTGTTGAGCTTTGGCTTGTAGAGCTTTGGCTTGATGTAATGTCACTGCAAGGAATCTGGAATGAATCTGTAAGGCAATAAGGCACCCCAGAGTGTCAGAAAAAAAAAGGAGTCCAAATCATTGCTGCAGACTAAGAACCCTGCTATTAAAGTTGTGATGAACTTTAAAATGTATTCGACTTCAGTTTTTACTGAACCAGACTGGGGGGATAGAATCCAGTTCGTCATCTACACTGTCCCATCAAACACTCCCAGGGCAGGTACAGCCAGGGTTAGATACAGAGTAAAGCTCCCTCTACACTGTCCCATCAAACACTCCCAGGGCAGGTACAGCCAGGGTTAGATACAGAGTAAAGCTCCCGCTACACTGTCCCATCAAACACTCCCAGGGCAGTGACTGCATGGGTGATATACAGAGTAAAGCTCCCTCCAAACTGTCCCATCAAACACTCCCAGGGCAGGTACAGCATAGGTTAGATTCAGAATAAAGCTCCGTCTACACTGTCCCATCAAACACTCCCAGGGCAGGTACAGCCAGGGTTAGATACAGAGTAAAGCTCCCTCTACACTGTCCCATCAAACACTCCCAGGGCAGGGACAGCATGGGTTAGATACAGAGTAAAGCTCCCTCTACACTGTCCCATAAAACACTCCCATGGCAGGTGCAGCATGGGTTAGATACAGAGTAAAGCTCCTTCTACACTGTCCCATCAAACACTCCCAGGGCAGGGACAGCATGGGTTAGATACAGAGTAAAGCTCCCTCTACACTGTTGCATCAAACACTCGCAGGGCAGGTACAGCACTGTTAGATACAGAGTAACGCTCCCTCTACACTGTCCCATCAAACACTCCCAGGGCAGGTACAGCATGGGTTAGATACAGAGTAAAGCTCCCTCTACACTGTTGCATCAAACACTCGCAGGGCAGGTACAGCACTGTTAGATACAGAGTAAAGCTCCTTCTACACTGTCCCATCAAACACTCCCAGGGCAGGTACAGCCAGGGTTTGATACGGAGTAAAGCTCCCTCTACACTGTTGCATCAAACACTCGCAGGGCAGGTACAGCACTGTTAGATACAGAGTAAAGCTCCCTCCACACTGTCCCATCAAACACTCCCAGGGCAGGGACAGCATGGGTTAGATACTGAGTAAAGCTCCCTCTACACTGTCCCGTCAAACACTCCGAGGGCAGGTACAGGGTTAGATATAGAGTGAAACTCCTTCCACACTGGCCCATCAAACACTCCAAGGGCAGGTACAGGGTTATCAGGGGAAAAACTCTCCAGTGGCTGGAGTCATACCTAGCACAAAGGAAGATGGTAGTGGTTGTTGGAGGCCAATCATCTCAGCCCCAGGACATTGCTGCAGGAGTTCCTCAGGGCAGTGTCCTAGGCCCAACAATCTTCAGCTGCTTCATCAATGACCTTCCCTCCATCATAAGGTCAGAAATGGGGATGTTCGCTGATGACTGCACAGTGTTCAGTTCCATTCGCAACCCCTCAAATAATGAAGCAGTCCGAGCCCGCATGCAGCAAGACCTGGACAACATCCAGGCTTGGGCTCACAAGTGGCAAGTAACATTCGCGCCAGATAAGTGCCAGGCAATGACCATCTCCAACAAGAGAGAGTCTAACCACCTCCCCTTGACATTCAACGGCATTACCATCGCCGAATCCCCCACCATCAACATCCTGGGGGTCACCATTGACCAGAAACTTAACTGGACCAGCCATATAAATACTGTGGCTACTCGAGCAGGTCAGAGGCTGCGTATTCTGCGGCGAGTGACTCACCTCCTGACTCCCCAAAGCCTTTCCACCATCTACAAGGCACAAGTCAGGAGTGTGATGGAATACTCTCCACTTGCCTGGATGAGTGCAGCTCCAACAACACTCAAGAAGTTCGACACCATCCAAGATAAAGCAGCCCGCTTGATTGGCACCCCATCCACCACCCTAAACATTCACTCCCTTCACCACCGGCGCACCGTGGCTGCAGTGTGTACCATCCACAGGATGCACTGCAGCAACTCGCCAAGGCTTCTCCGACAGCACCTCCCAAACCCGCGACCTCTACCACCTAGAAGGACATGGGCAGCAGGCGCATGGGAACAACACCACCTGCACGTTCCCCTCCAAGTCACACACCATCCCGACTTGGAAATATATCGCCGTTCCTTCATTGTCGCTGGGTCAAAATCCTGGAACTCCCTTCCTAACAGCACTGTGGGAGAACCGTCACCACACGGACTGCAGCGGTTCAAGAAGGCGGCTCACCACCACCTTCTCAAGGGCAATTAGGGATGGGCAATAAATGTCGGCCTCGCCAGCGACGCCCACATCCCGTGAACGAATAAAAAAAAAAGATACAGATTAAAGCTCCCTCTGCACTGTCCCATCAAACACTCCCAGTGAACCCTGGTGAAAGGCAGCACCATCAGGAGAGGAGAGCCACTGTACGCCACTGAGAGTTGGAGGGGGAAAGTTAAAAAATTGGAAACCCCTTTTCATACCTTGGCTTTGTACGAGCTCCAGCTGCACTTCCACGAGTGCAATATTCACCGAGTGCAATATTCACCGAGTGTAATATTCACCGAGTGCAATATTCACCGAGTGCATTAATCACCGAGTGTAATATTCACCGAGTGCAATATTCACTGAGTGCATTAATCACTGAGTGTAATATTCACCGAGTGCAATATTCACCGAGTGTAATATTCACCGAGTGCAATAGTCACCGAGTGCAATAGTCACCGAGTGCAATATTCACCGAGTGTAATATTCACCGAGTGCAATATTCACCGAGTGCAATAATCACCGAGTGTAATATTCACCGAGTGCAATATTCACCGAGTGCAATAATCACCGAGTGTAATATTCACGGAGTGCAATATTCACCGAGTGTAATGTCAACCGATTGTAATATTCACGGAGTGCAATATTCACCGAGTGTAATGTCAACCGATTGTAATATGCACCGAGTGTAATATACACAAATTGTAATGTCAACCGATTTTAATATTCACCAAGTGTAATATTCACCAATTGTAATATTCTCCAAGTGTAATATTCTCCGAGTGTAATATTCTCCGAGTGTAATATTCACCGAGTGAAATATTCACCGAGTGTAATATTCACCAATTGTAATGTCAACCGATTTTAATATTCACCAAGTGTAATATTCACCAATTGTAATATTCTCCGAGTGTAATATTCACCGAGTGCAATATTCACCGAGTGCAATATTCACCGAGTGTAATATTCACCGAGTGCAATATTCACCGAGTGTAATATTCACCAATTGTAATGTCAACCGATTGTAATATTCACCGAGTGTAATATTCACCAATTGTAATGTCAACCGATTTTAATATTCACCAAATGTAATATTCACCAATTGTAATATTCTCCGAGTGTAATATTCACCGAGTCCAATATTTACCGAGTGCAATATTCACCGAGTGCAATATTCAACGAGTGCAATATTCACCGAGTGCAATATTCAGCGAGTGTAATATTCACCGAGTGTAATATTCTCCGAGTGTAATATTCACCGAGTGTAATATTCACCGAGTGCAATATTCAACGAGTGCAATATTCACCGAGTGCAATAATCGCCGAGTGTAATATTCACAGAGTGCAATATTCACCAAATGCAATATTCACCGAGTGAAATATTCACCGAGTGCAATATTCAGCGAGTGTAATATTCTCCGAGTGCAATATTGAACGAGTGCAATATTCACCGAGTGCAATATTCACCAATTGTAATATTCTCCGAGTGCAATATTGAACGAGTGCAATATTCACCGAGTGCAATATTCACCAATTGTAATATTCACCGAGTGCAACATTCACCGAGTGCAACATTCACCGAGTGCAATATTGATTGAGTGTGATATTCACAGAGTGCAAAAATCAACGAGTGTAACATTGACGAGTGTAACATTGGCTGAGTGTAAAACTCACCGAGTGTAATATTAACCAAGTGTAATATTCACCGAGTGTAACATTGGCTGAGTGTAATATTCACCGAGTGCAATATTCACCGCGTGTAATATTGACGAGTGTAACATTGACGAGTGTAATATTGACCGAGTGTAATATTGACCGAGTGTAACATTCACCTCGTGCGATATTGACTGAGTGCGATATTGACTGAGTGCAATATTCAATGAGTGCAATATTCACCGAGTGTAACATTGACTGAGTGTAACATTGAACGAGTGCAATAACCACTGAGTGCAATATTCAATGAGTGCAATATTCACCAAGTGTAATATTCACCGAGAGCAATATTCATTGAGTGCAACATTGACCGAGTGTAACATTGACCGAGTGCAATATTCACCGAGTGCAATATTCACCGAGTGCAATATTCACCGAGTGCAATATTCACCGAGAGCAAAAATCACCCAGTGTAATATTTACCCAGTGTAACAGTCACCGAGTGCAATATTCACCGAGTGC
The DNA here is from genome assembly GCF_035084215.1 of Heptranchias perlo. Lineage (NCBI taxonomy): Eukaryota > Metazoa > Chordata > Chondrichthyes > Hexanchiformes > Hexanchidae > Heptranchias > Heptranchias perlo. Next base: position 75,313 of record NW_027139447.1, on the reverse strand, counting down.
AATATTCACCACGTGTAACATTGCCCGAGTGTAACATTGCCCGAGTGCAATAATCACAGAGTGCAATAATCACTCAGTGTAATAATCACAGAGTGCAATAGTCATCGAGTGCAATAATCATCGAGTGTAATAATCATCCAGTGCAATAATGATCGAGTGCAATAATCATCAAGTGTAATATTCACCGAGAGCAAAAATCACCCAGTGTAATCTTTACCGAGTGTAATATTCACGTCGTGCAATATTCACCGAGTGTAATATTGACCCAGTGCAATAATCACCGAGTGTAATATTCACTGAGTGTAATATTCACTGAGTGTAATATTCACCGAAAGCAATAATCACCCAGTGTAATATTCACCAAGTGTAATATTTACCGAGAGTAATATTCGCCGAGTGCAATAATCACTGAGTTCAATAATCACGGAGTGCAATATTCACTGAGGGTAATATTCACCGAGTGCAATAATCACCGAGTGCAATATTCACTGAGTGCTATATTCACCGAGTGCAAAAATCACCCAGTGTAATCTTTACCGAGTGCAATATTCACCGAGAGCAATATTCACCCAGTGTAATATTCACCCAGTGTAATATTCACCCAGTGTAATATTGACCGAGTGCAACATTGATCGAGTGCAACATTGACCGAGTGTAATATTCAACGAGAGCAAAAATCACCCAGTGTAATCTTTACCAATTGTAATACTCACCGAGTGCAATAATAAGCCAGTGTAATATATAGCATGTGTAACAGTCACCGAGTGCAATATTCACCAAGAGCAATAATCACCCAGTGTAATATTCACCGAGTGTAACATTCACCGAGTGTAACATTGACCGAGTGCAATAATGACCGAGTGCAAGATTCACCGAGTGTAATATTCACCAAGTGTAATATTCACCGAGTGTAATATTCACCGAGAGCAATAATCATCCAGTCCAATATTCACCGAGTGCAATATTCACCGAGTGCAATATTCACCGAGTGCAATATTCACCACGTGTAACATTGCCCGAGTGCAATATTCACCGAGTGCAATATTCACCGAGTGTAATATTCACCGAGTGCAATAATCACCGAGTGCAATAATCACCGAGTGCAATATTCACCGAGTGCAATATTCAGCGAGTGTAATATTCTCCGAGTGCAATATTGAACGAGTGCAATATTCACCGAGTGCAATTTTCACCGAGTGCAATAATCACCGAGTGCAATATTCACCGAGTGCAATATTCACCGAGTGCAATATTCAGCGAGTGTAATATTCTCCAAGTGCAATATTGAACGAGTGCAATATTCACCGAGTGCAATATTCACCAATTGTAATATTCTCCGAGTGCAACATTCACCGAGTGCAACATTCACCGAGTGCAACATTCACCGAGTGCAATATTGATTGAGTGTGATATTCACAGAGTGCAAAAATCACCGAGTGTAACATTGACGAGTGTAACATTGGCTGAGTGTAAAACTCACCGAGTGTAATATTCACCGAGTGTAACATTGGCTGAGTGTAATATTCACCGAGTGCAATATTCACCGCGTGTAACATTGACGAGTGTAATATTGATGAGTGTAATATTGACCGAGTGTAATATTGACCGAGTGTAACATTCACCTCGTGCGATATTGACTGAGTGCGATATTGACTGAGTGCAATATTCAATGAGTGCAATATTCACTGAGTGTAACATTGACCGAGTGCAATAACCACCAAGTGTAATATTCACCGAGAGCAATAATCACAGAGTGCAATAATCACCGAGTGCAATAATCACCCAGTGTAATAATCACCCAGTGTAAAAATCACAGAGTGCAATAATCACCCAGTGCAATAATCACCCAGTGTAAAAATCACAGAGTGCAATAATCACCCAGTGTAATAATCACCCAGTGTAAAAATCACAGAGTGCAATAATCACCCAGTGCAATAATCACCCAGTGTAAAAATCACAGAGTGCAATAATCACAGAGTGCAATAATCACTCAGTGTAATAATCACCCAGTGTAAAAATCACAGAGTGCAATAATCACCGAGTGCAATAATCACCCAGTGTAAAAATCACAGAGTGCAATAATCACAGAGTGCAATAATCACCCAGTGTAAAAATCACAGAGTGCAATAATCACCGAGTGCAATAATCACCCAGTGTAAAAATCACAGAATGCAATAATCACAGAGTGCAATAATCACCCAGTGTAAAAATCACAGAGTGCAATAATCACCCAGTGTAATAATCACAGAGTGTAATAATCACAGAGTGCAATAATCACAGAGTGCAATAATCACCCAGTGTAAAAATCACAGAGTGCAATAATCACAGAGTGCAATAATCACCCAGTTTAAAAATCACAGAGTGCAATAATCACCCAGTGTAAAAATCACAGAGTGCAATAATCACAGAGTGCAATAATCACCCAGTGTAAAAATCACAGAGTGCAATAATCACCCAGTGCAATAATCACCCAGTGTAAAAATCACAGAGTGCAATAATCACAGAGTGCAATAATCACCCAGTTTAAAAATCACAGAGTGCAATAATCATCGAGTGCAATAATCATCGAGTGTAATAATCATCCAGTGCAATAATCATCGAGTGCAATAATCATCAAGTGTAATATTCACCGAGAGCAAAAATCACCCAGTGTAATCTTTACCGAGTGCAATATTCACATCGTGCAATATTCACCGAGTGTAATATTCACCGAGTGCAATAATCACCGAGTGTAATATTCACCAAGTGTAATATTTACCGAGAGTAATATTCGCCGAGTGCAATAATCACGATACTAAGGAGCTTTTTCCCTTCGTTGAGGGTTCTATAACAAGGGGGCATAGATTCAAGGTAAAAGGCGGGAGGTTGAGAGGGGATTTGAGAAAGAACCTTTTCACCCAGAGGGTGGTTGGAGTCTGGAACTCACTGCCTGAAAGGGTTGTGGAGGCAGGAACCCTCACAACATTTAAGAAGCATTTGGATGAGCACTTGAAATGCCATAGCATACAAGGCTACGGACCAAATGCTGGAATATGGGATTAGAGTCGACAGGGCTTGATGGCCGGTGCGGACACGATGGGCCGAAGGGCCTCTCTCCGTGCTGTATAACTCTATGACTCTATGACTCTATCACCGAGTGCAATAATCACGGAGTGCAATATTCACTGAGTGTAATATTCACCGAGTGCAATAATCACCGAGTGCAATAATCACCGAGTGCAATATTCACTGAGTGCAATATTCACCGAGTGCAAAAATCACCCAATGTAATCTTTACCGAGTGCAATATTCACCGAGAGCAATAATCACCCAGTGTAATATTCACCCAGTGTAATATTCACCCAGTGTAATATTCACCCAGTGTAATATTGACCGAGTGCTACATTGATCGAGTGCAACATTGACCGAGTGTAATATTCAACGAGAGCAAAAATCACCCAGTGTAATCTTTACCAATTGTAATATTCACCGAGTGCAATAATAAGCCAGTGTAATATTTACCATGTGTAACAGTCACCGAGTGCAATATTCACCAAGAGCAATAATCACCCAGTGTAATATTCACCAAGTGTAACATTCACCGAGTGCAATATTCACCAAGAGCAATAATCATCCAATCTAATATTCACCGAGTGCAATATTCACCGAGTGCAATATTCACCACGTGTAACATTGCCCGAGTGCAATATTCACCGAGTGTAATATTCACCCAGTTTAATAATCACAGAGTGCAATAATCACAGAGTGCAATAATCATCGAGTGCAATAGTCACCGAGTGCAATATTCACCGAGAGCAAAAATCACCCAGTGTAATCTTTACCGAGTGTAATATTCACGTCATGCAATATTCACAGAGTGTAATATTGACCCAGTGCAATAATCACCGAGTGTAATATTCACCGAAAGCAATAATTACCCAGTGCAATAATCACCGAGTGCAATAATCACCCAGTGTAATCTTTACCGATTGTAATATTCACCATGTGCAATAATCACCCAGTGTAATATTTACCGAGTGTAATAGTCACCGAGTGAAATATTCACCGAGAGCAATAATCTCCCAGTGTAATATTGACAGAGTGTAATATTCACCTCGTGCAATATTCACCGAGTGTAATATTCTCCAAGTGCAATATTCACCAAGTGTAACATTGACCGAGTGCAATATTCATTGAGTGCAATAGTCACCGAGTGCAATAATCACCGAGAGTAATAATCAGCGTGTGTAATATTCACCGAGTGCTATAATCTCCGAGTGTAATATTCACCATGTAATATTAAATGTGCGTAATTTTCACTGATTGTAACATTAAATGAGTTTAACATTCACCGAGTTTAACATTCACCGAGTTTAACATTCACCGAGTGTAACATTCAGCGAGTGTAATATTCACCGAGTGTAATATTCACCATGTGAAATAATCACCATGTGCAATGTTAAATGAGTGCAATGTTAAATGAGTGCAATATTCACCGACTGCAATATTCAGCGAGTGCAATATTGACCAAGTGTAACACTGACCGAGTGTAATATTCACCGAGTGCAACACTGACCGAGTGTAATATTCACCGAGTGTAATATTCACCGAGTACAATATTCACCGAGTGCAATAATCACCGAGTGCAATAATCACTGAGTGTAATATTCACCGAGTGCAATATTCACTGAGTGCAATAATCACCGAGTGCAATAATCACTGAGTGCAATATTCACCGAGTGCAATATTCACCGAGTGTAATATTCACCGAGTGCAATATTCACCGAGTGCAACATTGACCGAGAGCAATATTCACCGAGTGTAATATTCACCGAGTGCAATAATCACCGAGTGCAATATTCACCGAGTGCAATAATCACCGAGTGCAATATTCACCGAGTGCAACATTGACCGAGTGCAATATTCACCGAGTGCAACACTGACCGAGTGTAATATTCACCGAGTGTAATATTCACCGAGTGCAATATTCACCGAGAGCAATAATCACCCAGTGTAATATTCACCGAGTGCAATAATCACCGAGTGCAATAATCACCGAGTGTAATATTCACCAAGAGCAATATTCACCGAGAGCAATAATCACCCAGTTTAATATTCACCGAGTGCAATAATCATCGAGTGCAATAATCACCCAGTGTAATATTCACCGAGTGCAATAATCACCGAGTGCAATAATCACCGAGTGCAATATTCACCGAGTGCAATATTCACCGAGTGCAATATTCACTGAGTGCAATATTCACCGAGTGCAAAATGCAGCAAGTGTAACATTGAGCGAGAGCATTAATCACAGAGTGCAGTAATCACTGAGTGCAATAATCACCCAGTGTAATATTCACCGGGTGCAATAATCACCGAGTGCAATAATCACCGAGTGCAATAATCACCGAGTGCAATATTCACCGAGTGTAATATTCACCAAGTGTAACATTGACCGAGAGCATTAATCACTGAGTGCAATAATCACTGAGTGCAATATTCACTGAGTGCAATAGTCACCGAGTGTAATCTTCACTGAGTGCAATATTGACCGAGTGCAATATTCAGCAAGTGTAACATTGACCGAGTGCAATATTCACCGAGTGTAATATTGACCAAGTGTAACACTGACCGAGTGTAATATTCACCTCGTGTAATATTCACCGAGTGCAATAATCACAGAGTGCAATAATCACCGAGTGTAATATTCACCGAGTGCAATATTGACCAAGTGTGACACTGACCGAGTGTAATATTCACCACGTGCAATATTCACCGAGTGTAATATTGACCAAGTGTAACACTGACCAAGTGTGATATTCACCGAGTGCAATAATCACCGAGTGCAATAATCATCGAGTGTAATATTCACCGAGTGCAATATTCACCGAGAGCAAAAATCACCCAGTGTAATCTTTACCGAGTGTAATATTCACGATGTGCAATATTCACAGAGTGTAATATTGACCCAGTGCAATAATCACCGAGTGTAATATTCAACAAGTGTAATATTCACCGAGTGCAATAATCACCGAGTGTAATATTCACCAAAAGCAATAATCACCCATTACAATATTCACCGTGTGCAATATTCACCGAGTGTAATAATCACCGAGTGCAATAATCACCCAGTGTAATCTTTACCGATTGTAATATTCACCATGTGCAATAATCACCCAGTGTAATATTTACCGAGTGTAATATTCACCGAGAGCAATATTCACCGAGAGCAATATTCACCGAGTGCAATATTCACCGAGTGCAATAGTCACCGAGTGCAATATTCACCGAGTGCAATAGTCACCGAGTGCAATAACCACCAAGTGTAATAGTCAGTGTGTGCAATATTCACCGAGTGCAATAATCTCTGAGTGTAATATTCACCATGTAATATTAAATGTGTGTAATTTTCACCGATTGTAACATTAAATGAGTTTAACATTCACCGTGTTTTACATTCACCGAGTGTAACATTCACCAAGTGTAATATTCACTGAGTGTAATACTCACCGTGTGTAATATTTAATGAGTGTAATGTTAAATGAGTGCAATATTCACCGAGTGCAATATTCAGCGAGTGTAATATTGACCAAGTGTAACACTGACGGAGTGCAATATTCACCGAGTGCAATATTCACTGAGTGCAATATTCACCGAGTGCAATAATCACTGAGTGCAATATTCACCGAGTGCAATATTCACTAAGTGCAATAGTCACTGAGTGCCATAATCACTGAGTGCAATATTCACCGAGTGCAATATTCACTAAGTGCAATAGTCACTGAGTGCCATAATCACTGAGTGCAATATACACCGAGTGCAATATTCACTAAGTGCAATAGTCACTGAGTGCCATAATCACTGAGTGCAATATTCACCGAGTGCAATATTCAGCAAGTGTAACATTGACCGAGTGCATTATTCACCGAGTGTAATATTGACCAAGTGTAACACTGACCGAGTGTAATATTCACCTTTTGCAATATTCACCGAGTGTAATATTCACCGAGTGTAATAATCACAGCGTGCAATAATCATCGAGTGCAATAATCATCGAGTGTAATAATCATCGAGTGTAATAATCACCCAGTGCAATAATCATCGAGTGCAATAATCATCAAGTGTAATATTCACCGAGAGCAAAAATCACCCAGTGTAATCTTTACCGATTGTAATATTCACATTGTGCAATATTCACCGAGTGTAATATTGCACCAGTGCAATATTCACAGAGTGCAATATTCACTGAGTGTAATATTCACCGAGTGCAATAATCACCGAGTGTAATATTCACCAAAAGCAATAATCACCCAGTGTAATATTCACCAAGTGTAATATTTACCGAGAGTAATATTCGCCGAGTACAATATTCACCGAGTGCAATAATCACCGAGTGCAATATTCACCAAAAGGAATAATCACCCAGTGTAATATTCACCAAGTGTAATATTTACCGAGAGTAATATTCGCCGAGTACAATATTCACCGAGTGCAATAATCATCGAGTGCAATAATCACCGAGTGCAATATTCACTGAGTGCAATAATCACCGAGTGCAATAATCAGCGAGTGCAAAAATCATCCAGTGTAATCTTTACCGAGTGCAATATTCACCAAGAGCAATAATCACCCAGTGTAATATTCACCCAGTGTAATATTCACCCAGTGTAATATTGACCGAGTGCAACGTTGATCGAGTGCAACATTGACCGAGTGTAATATTCAACGAGAGCAAAAATCACCCAGTGTAATCTTTACCGAGTGTAATATTCACCGAGTGCAATAATAACCCATTGTAATCTTTACCGATTGTAATATTCACCAAGAGCAATAATCCTTGACCCTTGTAGGATCAGTTACATTTCTTGAGCAGTATGTAACTGATCCTACAAAGGGGCAGGCAACCTTGGACCTGGTCCTGTGTAATGAGTCAGGATTAATTAATAATGTCCTAGTTAAGGATCCCCTTGGAACGAGCGACCACAACATGGTTGAATTCCATATCCAATTAGAGGGTGAGAAGGTTGATTCTCAAACAAGCGTACTGAGCTTGAATAAAGGAGACAATGATGGTATGAGAGCGGAATTGATTAAAGTGGACTGGGAAAATAGATTAAAGGGTAAGACGGTACATGAGCAATGGTGTTCATTTAGGGAGTTATTTTACAACTTTCAAAATAAATATATTCCACTGAGGAAAAAAGGGTGTAAAAGAAATGACAGCCATCCGTGGCTAAGTAAAGAAATCAAGGATAGTATCCGACTAAAAACAAGGACATATAAGGTAGCCAAACTTAGTGGGAGGATAGAAGATTGGGAATTCTTCAAAAGACAGCAAAAAGTAACTAAAGGATTGATTAAGAAAGGGAAGTTAGATTATGAAAAGAAATTAGCAAAAAATATAAAAACAGATAGCAAGAGTTTCTATAGTTATATAAAAAGAAAAAGGGTGGCTCAGGCAAATGTAGGTCCCTTAGAGGATGAGACCGGGAAATTAATGGTGGGAAACATGGAGATGGCAAAAATGCTGAACAAATATTTTGTTTCAGTCTTTACGGTAGAGGACACTAAGAATATCCCAATACTGGACAAACAGGGGACTCTCGGGGGGGAGGAGCTAAATACGATTAAAATCACTCAGGAGATGGTACTCAGTAAAATAATGGGACTCAAAGCGGATAAATCCCCTGGACCTGATGGCTTCCATCCGAGGGTCTTGAGGGAAGTGGCAGTAGGGATTGTGGATGCTTTGGTGACAGTTTTCCAAAATTCTCTGGACTCAGGAGAGGTCCCGGCAGATTGGAAAACTGCTAATGTAACACCGTTATTTAAAAAGGGTAGCAGGCAGAAGGCTGGAAATTATAGGCCAGTTAGCTTAACATCTGTGGTGGGTAAAATTTTGGAGTCTATTATTAAGGAGACAGTAACGGAACATTTAGATAAGCATAATTTAATAGGACAAAGTCAGCATGGCTTTATGAAGGGGAAGTCATGTCTGACAAATTTGCTTGAGTTCTTTGAGGATATAACGTACAGGGTGGATAAAGGGGAACCAGTGGACATAGTGTATTTAGACTTCCAGAAGGCATTCGACAAGGTGCCACATAAAAGATTATTACTTAAGATAAAAAATCACGGGATTGGGGGTAATATTCTGGCATGGGTGGAGGATTGGTTATCGAACAGGAGGCAGAGAGTTGGGATAAATGGTTCATTTTCGGACTGGCAACCAGTAACCAGTGGTGTTCCACAGGGGTCGGTGCTGGGTCCCCAACTCTTTACAATCTATATTAACGATTTGGAGGAGGGGACTGAGTGCAACATATCAAAATTTGCAGATGATACAAAGATGGGAGGGAAAGTAGAGAGTGAGGAGGACATAAAAAAACTGCAAGGGGATATAGACAGGCTGGGTGAGTGGGCGGAGATTTGGCAGATGCAATACAATATTGGAAAATGTGAGGTTATGCACTTTGGCAGGAAAAATCAGAGAGCAAGTTTTTTTCTTAATGGCGAGAGACTGGAAAGTACTGCAGTACAAAGGGATCTGGGGGTCCTAGTGCAAGAAGATCAAAAAGTTGGCATGCAGGTGCAGCAGGTGATCAAGAAAGCCAACGGAATGTTGGCTTTTATTGCTCAGGGATAGAATATAAAAACAGGGAGGTATTGCTGCAGTTATACAGGGTATTGGTGAGACCGCACCTGGAATACTGCATACAGTTTTGGTCTCCATACTTAAGAAAAGACATACTTGCTCTCGAGGCAGTACAAAGAAGGTTCACTCGGTTAATCCCGGGGATGAGGGGGCGGACATATGAGGAGAGGTTGAGTAGATTGGGACTCTACTCATTGGAGTTCAGAAGAATGAGAGGCGATCTTATTGAAACATATAAGATTGTGAAGGGGCTTGATCGGGTGGATGCAGTAAGGATGTTCCCAAAGATGGGTGAAACTAGAACTAGGGGGCATAATCTTAGAATAAGGGGCTGCTCTTTCAAAACTGAGATGAGGAGAAACTTCTTCACTCAGAGGGTGGTAGGTCTGTTGAATTTGCTGCCCCAGGAAGCTGTGGAAGCTACATCATTAGATAAATTTAAAACAGAAATAGACAGTTTTCTAGAAGTAAAGGGAATTAGGGGTTATGGGGAGCGGGCAGGAATTTGGACATGAAGCTGAGTTCGGATCGGTCAATGCCCTGTGGGTGGCGCAGAGGGCCCAGGGGCTGTGTGGCCGGGTCCTGCTCCGACTTCTTGTGTTCTTTAGATTTGTGGTTGGGATCAGATCAGCCATGATCTTAATGAATGGCGGAGCAGGCTCGAGGGGCCGATTGGCCGACTCCTGCCCCAATTTCTTATGTTCTTATGTTCTTATCACCCAGTGTAATATTCACCGAGTGTTATATTCACCCAGTGTAATATTCACCGAGAGCAATAATCATCCAATGTAATAATCACCGAGTGCAACAATCACCGAGTGCAACAATCACCGAGTGCAATAATCACCGAGTGTAACATTGACCGAGTGCAATAATCACCGAGTGTAATATTCACCGAGTGCAATATTCACCGAGTGTAATATTCACCGAGTGCAATATTCACCGAGTGCAATATTCATCGAGTGTAATATTCACTCAGTGCAATAGTCACTGAGTGCTATAATCACCGAGTGCAATATTCACCGAGTGCAATATTCACCGAGTGCAATATTCAGCAAGTGTAACAGTGACGGAGTGCAATATTCACCGAGTGTAATATTCACCAAGTGTAACACTGACCGAGTGTAATATTCACCTTTTGCAATATTCACCGAGTGTAATATTCACCGAGTGCAATAATCACCGAGTGCAATAATCAACGAGTGCAATATTCACTGAGTGCAATATTCACTGAGTGCAATATTCACCGAGTGTAATATTCATCGAGTGTAATAATCACCGAGTGCAATATTCACCGAGTGCAATGAGCACAGAGTGCAATATTCACCGAATGCAATATTCACCGAGTGCAATAATCACCGAGTACAATATTCACCGACTGTAATATTCACCGAGTGTAATAATCAGCGAGTGCAATAGTCATCGAGTGCAATAATCATCGAGTGAAATAATCGTCGAGTGTAATAATCATCGAGTGTAATAATCACCGAGTGCAATAATCAGCGAGTGCAATAGTCATCGAGTGCAATAATCATCGAGTGAAATAATCATCGAGTGTAATAATCATCGAGTGTAATATTCACCGAGTGCAATACTCACCGAGAGCAATATTCACTCAGTCTAATATGTACCGAGTGCAGTATTCACCGAGTCCAATATTCACCGAGATCAATAGTCACCCGGTGTAATGTTCACCGAGTGTTATTTTGACTGAGTGTAATATTCACCGAGTGCAATATTCACCGAGTTCAATATTCACCGAGTGCAATATTCATCGAGTGCAATATTCATCGAGTGTAATATTAAATGAGTGTAATATTCACCGAGTGCAATATTAAATGAGTGCAATATTAAATGGGTGTAACATTCACCGTGTGCAATATTCACCGGGTGTAATATTAAATGAGTGTTTTATTCACCGAGTGCAATATTCACCGAGTGCAATATTCACCAAGTGTAATATTCACCGAGTGCAATATTCACCGACTGCAATGCTCACCGAGTGTAATATTCACCGAGTGCAATATTCACCGAGTGCAATATTCACCGAGTGCAATATTCACCGAGTGCAATATTCACAGAGTGCAATAATCACCGAGTGCAATATTCACCGAGTGTGATATTCACCGAGTGTAATATTCACCGAGTGTAATATTCACCGAGTGTAATAATCACCGAGTGCAATAATCATCGAGTGTAATAATCATCGAGTGTAATATTCACCGATTGCAATATTCACCGAGAGCAATAATCACCCAGTGTAATATTCACCGAGTGCGATATTAACCGAGTGCAATATTCACCGAGTGTTATTTTGACTGAGTGCAATATAAAATGAGTGCAATATTCACAGAGTGCAATATTCACCGAGTGTAATGTTAAATGAGAGCAATAGTCACCGAGTGCAATAGACACCGAGTGCAATATTCACCGAGTGTAATATTCACCGAGTGTAATATAAAATGAGTTCCATATTCACCAAATTCAATTTTCACCGAGTGCAATATTAAATGAGTGCAATATTCACCGAGTGCAACATACACCGAGTGCAACATTCACCGAGTGCAACATACACCGAGTGCAACATTCACCGAGTGCAACATTCACCGAGTGCAATATTGATTGAGTGTGAGATTCACAGAGTGCAAAAATCACCGAGTGTAACATTGACGAGTGCAACATTGGCTGAGTGTAAATCTCACCGAGTGTAATATTAACCAAGTGTAATTATCACCGTGTGTAATATTCACTGAATGTAACATTGACCGAGTGCAATAATCACCGAGTGTAACATTGACCGAGTATAACATTGACCGAGTGTAATTTTGACTGAGTGTAACATTGACCGAGTGTAACATTGACGAGTGTAATATCAACCGAGTGTAATATTGACCGAGTGTAACATTCACCTCGTGCGATATTGACTGAGTACGCTATTGACTGAGTGTCATATTGACTGAGTGTAATATTCACCAAGTGCAATAATCACCGAGTGCAATATTCACCGAGTGTAACATTGACTGACTGTAATACTCACCGAGTGTAATATTCACCGAGTTCAATATTCACCGAGTGTAACATTGACGAGTGTAACATTGACCGAGTGTAACATTGACTGAGTGTAACATTGACCGAGTGCAATATTCACCGAGTGTAATATTCACCTCGTGCAATTTTTTGAGAGGGTGACTAGGCGTGTGGAAGAGGGTAACGCAATGGATGTGGTATACATGGATTTCAGTAAGGCCTTCGATAAAGTCCCCCACAGGAGACTGGTCAAGAAGGTACGAGCCCATGGAATCCAGGGTGCCTTGGCACTTTGGATACAAAACTGGCTTAGTGGCAGAAGGCAGAGGGTGATGGTCGAAGGTTGTTTTTGTGACTGGAAGCCTGTGGCCAGTGGGGTACCACAGGGATCGGTGCTGGGTCCCTTGCTGTTTGTGGTCTACATTAATGACTTGGATATGAATGTAAAAGGTATGATCAGTAAGTTCGCTGATGATACAAAGATTGGTAGGGTGGTAAATAGTGAGGAGGACAGCCTCAGTCTGCAGGACGATATAGATGGGTTGGTCAGATGGGCGGAACAGTGGCAAATGGAATTTAACCCGGAAAAGTGCGAGGTGATGCACTTTGGAGGGACTAACAAGGCAAGGGAATACACAATGAATGGGAGGACCCTAGGCAAGACAAAGGGTCAGAGGGATCTTGGTGTGCAAGTTCACAGATCCCTGAAGGCGGCGGAACAGGTAGATAAGGTGGTAAAGAAGGCATATGGGATACTTGCCTTTATTAGCCGAGGCATAGAATATAAGAGCAAGGAGGTTATGATGGAGCTGTATAAAACACTGGTTAGGCCACAGTTGGAGTACTGTGTGCAGTTCTGGTCGCCACACTACAGGAAGGATGTGATCGCTTTGGAGAGGGTGCAGAGGAGATTCACCAGGATGTTACCAGGGCTGGAGCGCTTCAGCTATGAAGAGAGACTGGGAAGATTGGGTTTGTTTTCCTTGGAGCAGAGGAGGCTGAGGGGGGACATGATTGAGGTGTAAAAAATTATGAGGGGCACAGATAGGATGGATACTAAGGAGCTTTTTCCCTTCGTTGAGGGTTCTATAACAAGGGGACATAGATTCAAGGTAAAAGGCGGGAGGTTTAGAGGGGATTTGAGAAAGAACTTTTTCACCCAGAGGGTGGTTGGAGTCTGGAACTCACTGCCTGAAAGGGTTGTGGAGGCAGGAACCCTCACAACATTCAAGAAGCATTTGGATGAGCACTTGAAATGCCATAGCATACAAGGCTACGGACCAAATGCTGGAATATGGGATTAGAGTAGACAGGGCTGATGGCCGGCGCGGACACGATGGGCCGAAGGGTCTCTATCCGTGCTGTATGACTCTATGACTCTATGATTCTAATATTCACCTCGTGCAATATTCACCGAGTGCAATATTCACCGAGTGCAATATTCACCATGTGTAACATTGCCCTAGTGTAACATTGCCCGAGTGTAACATTCACCGAGTGCAATAATCACCCAGTGTAATAATCACCGAGTGCAATAATCACAGAGTGCAATAATCATCGAGTGCAATAATCATCGAGTGTAATATTCACCGAGAGCAAAAATCACTCAGTGTAATCTTTACCGAGTGTAATATTCACGTCGTGCAATATTCACCGAGTGTAATATTGAATCAGTGCAATATTCACCGAGTGCAATATTCACCGAGTGCAATATTCACCGAGTGCAATATTCACCAAGAGCAATAATCACCCAGTGTAATATTCACCCAGTGTAATATTCACCCAGTATAATATTGACCGAGTGCAACGTTGATCGAGTGCAACATTGACCGAGTGTAATATTCAACGAGAGCAAAAATCACCCAGTTTAATCTTTACCGAGTGTAATATTCACCGAGTGCAATAATAACCCAGTGTAATCTTTACCGATTGTAATATTCACCAAGAGCAATAATCACCCAGTGTAATATTCACCGAGTGTTATTTTCACCGAGTGTTTTATTCACCGAGTGTAATATTCACCGAGAGCAATAATCACCCAATGTTATAATCACCGAGTGCAACAATCACCGAGTGCAACAATCACCGAGTGCAATAATCACCGAGTGCAACATTGACCGAGTGCAATATTCACCGAATGTAATATTCACCTTTTGCAATATTCACCGAGTGTAATATTGACCGAGTGCAATTATCACCCAGTGCAATATTCACCCAGTGTAATATTCACCCAGTGTAATATTGACCGAGTGCAACGTTGATCGAGTGCAACATTGACCGAGTGCAATATTCACCGAGTGTAATATTCACCGAGTGCAATATTCACCGAGTGTAATATTCACCGAGTGCAATATTCACCGAGTGCAATATTCACCGAGTGTAATATTCACTAAGTGCAATAATCACTGAGTGCAATATTCACCGAGTGCAATATTCAGCAAGTGTAACATTGACCGAGTGCAATATTCACCGAGTGTAATATTGACCAAGTGTAACACTGACCGAGTGTAATATTCACCTTTTGCAATATTCACCGAGTGTAATATTCACAGGGAGCAATAATCACCCAGTGTAATATACACCGAGTGCAATGATCACCGAGTGCAATGATCACCGAGTGTAATATTCACCGAGTGTAATAATCACCGAGTGTAATAATCACCGAGTGCAATATTAACCGAGTGTAATGATCACAGGGTGCAATATTCACCGAGTGCAATAATCACCGAGTACAATATTCACCGACTGTAATATACACGGAGCGTAATAATCAGCGAGTGCAATAGTCATCGAGTGCAATAATCATCGAGTGAAATAATCATCGAGTGTAATAATCATCGAGTGTAATAATCACCGATTGTAATAATCAGCGAGTGCAATAGTCATCGAGTGCAATAATCATCGAGTGAAATAATCATCGAGTGTAATAATCATCGAGTGTAATATTCACCGAGTGCAATATTCACCGAGAGCAATATTCACTCAGTCTAATATGTACCGAGTGCAGTATTCACCGAGTGCAATATTCACCGAGATCAATAGTCACCCGGTGTAATGTTCACCGAGTGTTATTTTGACTGAGTGCAATAATCACCGAGTGTAATATTCACCGAGTGCAATATTCACCAATTGTAATAATCACCGAGTGCAATATTCACCGAGTGCAATATTCACCGAGTGCAATATTCACCGAGTGCAATATTCACCGAGTGCAATATTCATCGAGTGTAATATTAAATGAGTGTAATATTCACCGAGTGTAATATTAAATGCGTGCAATATTAAATGTGTGTAACATTCACCGTGTGCAATATTCACCGGGTGTAATATTAAATGAGTGTTTTATTCATCGTGTGCAATATTCACCGAGTGCAATGATCACCGAGTGCAATATTCACCGAGTGTAATATTCACCGAGTGTAATAATCATTGAGTGTAATAATCATCGAGTGTAATAATCATCGAGTGCAATATTCACCGAGTGCAATATTCACCGAGAGCAATAATCACCCAGTGTAATATTCACCGAGTGCAATATTAATCGAGTGCAATATTCACCGAGTGTTATTTTGACTGAGTGCAATATAAAATGAGTGCAATATTCACAGACTGCAATCGACACCGAGTGCAATATTCACAGAGTGTAATGGTAAATGAGTGCAATAGTCACCGAGTGCAATAGACACCGAGTGCAATAATTCACCGAGTGTAATATTCACCGAGTGTAATATAAAATGAGTTCAATATTCACCGAATTCAATTTTCACCGAGTACAATATTAAATGAGTGCAATATTCACCGAGTGCAATATTCACCGAGAGCAATATTCACTCAGTCTAATATGTACCGAGTGCAGTATTCACCGAGTGCAATATTCACCGAGAGCAATAGTCACCCGGTGTAATATTCACCGAGTGTTATTTTGACTGAGTGCAATAATCACCGAGTGTAATATTCACCGAGTGCAATATTCACCGATTGTAATAATCACCGAGTGCAATATTCACCGAGTGCAACATTCACCGAGTGCAATATTCTCCGAGTGCAATATTCACCGAGTGTAATATTCACCGAGTGTAATAATCACCGAGTGCTATATTCATCGAGTGCAATAATCATCGAGTGTAATAATCATCGAGTGTAATATTCACCGAGTGCAATATTCACAGAGAGCAATAATCACCCAGTGCAATATTAAACGAGAGCAATAATCACCCAGTGTAATATTCACCGAGTGCAATATTAACCGAGTGCAATATTCACCGAGTGTTATTTTGACTGAGTGCAATAATCACCGAGTGCAATATTCACAGAGTGCAATATTCACCGAGTGTAATGTTAAATGAGTGCAATAGTCACCGAGTGCAATAGACACTGAGTGCAATATTCACCGAGTGTAATATTCACCGAGTGTAATATAAAATGAGTTCAATATTCACCGAATTCAATTTTCACCGAGTGCAATATTAAATGGGTGCAATATTCAGCGAGTGCAACATTCACCGAGTGCAACATTCACCGAGTGCAACATTCACCGAGTGCAATATTGATTAAGTGTGATATTCCCAGAGTGCAAAAATCACCGAGTGTAACATTGACGAGTGCAACATTGGCTGAGTGTAAAACTCACCGAGTGTAATATTAACCAAGTGTAATATTCACAGAGTGTAACATTGGCTGAGTGTAATATTCAACAAGTGCAATATTCACCGAGTGTAACATTGACCGAGTGTAATTATCACCGTGTGTAATATTCACCGAGTGTAACATTGACCGAGTGTAATATTAACCGAGTGTAACATTGACCTAGTGTAATTATCACCGTGTGTAATATTCACCGAGTATAACATTGACCGAGTGTAATTATCACCGTGTGTAATATTCACCGAGTGTAACATTGACCAAGTGCAATAATCACCGAGTGCAATATTCACCGAGTGTAACATTGACTGAGTGTAATACTCACCGAGTGTAATATTCACCGAGTTCAATATTCACCGAGTGTAACATTGACCAAGTGCAATAATCACCGAGTGCAATATTCACCGAGTGTAACATTGACGAGTGTAACATTGACCGAGTGTAACATTGACGGAGTGTAACATTGAGCGAGTGCAATAATGACCGAGAGCAAAAATCACCCAGTGTAATCTTTACCGAGTGCAATATTCACCGAGTGCAATATTCACCGAGTGCAATATTGACCCAGTGCAATAATCACCGAGTGTAATATTAAAGGAATGTAATACTCACCGAGTGCAATAATCACCGAAAGCAATAATCACCCATTGTAATATTCACCGAGTGTAAAATTTACCCAAAATAATATTCGCCGAGTGCAATAATCGCCGAGTGCAATAATCACCGAGAGCAATAATCACCGAGTGTAATATTCAACGAGTGTAATATTCACCGAGAGCAATAATCACCGAGTGCAATATTCAGCGAGTGTAATATTCACCGAGAGCAATAATCACCGAGTGCAATATTCACCGAGTGTAATATTCACCGAGAGCAATAATCACCGAGTGCAATATTCACCGAGTGTAATATTCACCGAGAGCAACAATCACCGAGTGCAATATTCACCGAGTGTAATAATCACCCAATGTAATAATCACCGAGTGCAATAATCACCGAGTGCAATAATCACCGAGAGCAATATTCACCGAGTGTAACATTGGCCGAGTGTAATATTGACCGAGTGCAATATTCACCGAGTGCAATATTCACCTCGTGCAATAATCACCTCGTGCAATATTCACCGAGTGCAATAATCACCCAGTGTAATAATCACCGAGTGCAAAAATCACAGAGTGCAATAATCACTCAGTGTAATAATCACAGAGTGCAATAATCACCCAGTGTAATAATCACCGAGTGCAATAATCACAGAGTGCAATAATCACTCAGTGTAATAATCACAGAGTGCAATAATCATCGAGTGCAATAATCATCGAGTGTAATAATCATCAAGTGTAATATTCACCGAGAGCAAAAATCACCCAGTGTAATCTTTACCGAGTGTAATATTCACCGAGTGCAAAAATCACCCAGTGTAATCTTTACCGATTGTAATATTCACCGAGTGCAATAATAACCCAGTGTAATATTTACCGTGTGTAACAGTCACCGAGTGCAATATTCACCAAGAGCAATAATCACCCAGTGTAATATTCACCGAGTGTAATATTCACCGAGTGTAACCTTCACCGAGTGTAACATTGACCGAGTGCAATAATGAACGAGTGCAAGATTCACCGAGTGCAATAATCATCAAGTGTAATATTCACCGGGAGCAAAAATCACCCAGTGTAATCTTTACCGAGTGTAATATTCACCAAGTGTAATATTTACCGAGAGTAATATTCACCGAGTGCAATAATCATCGAGTGCAATAATCACCGAGTGCAATATTCACCGAGTGCAATATTCACCGAGTGCAATAATCACGGAGTGCAATAATCAGCGAGTGCAAAAATCACCCAGTGTAATCTTTACCGAGTGCAATATTCACCAAGAGCAATAATCACCCAGTGTAATATTCAGCCAGTGTAATATTCACCCAGTGTAATATTGACTGAGTGCAACATTGATCGAGAGCAACATTGACCGAGTGCAATATTCACCGAGAGCAAAAATCACCCAGTGTAATCTTCACCGAGTGTAATATTCACCAAGAGCAATTATCACCCAGTGTAATATTCACCGAGTGTTATATTCACCCAGTGTAATATTCACCGAGTGTTATATTCACCGAGTGTAATATTCAACGAGAGCAATAATCACCCAATGTAATAATCACCCAATGTAATAATCACCGAGTGCAATAATCACTGAGTGTAACATTGACCGAGTGCAATATTCACCGAGTGTAATATTCACCGAGTGCAATATTCACCGAGTGCAATATTCACCGAGTGTAATATTCACCGATTGTAATATTCACCGAGTGCAATATACACCGAGTGCAATATTCACAGAGTGCAATATTAACCGAGTGTAATGATAAATGAGTGCAATAGACACCGAGTGCAATATTCACCGAGTGTAATATTCACCGAGTGTAATATAAAATGAGTTCAATATTCACCGAATTCAATTTTCACCGATTGCAATATTAAATGAGTGCTATATTCACCGAGTGCAACATTCACCGAGTGCAACATTCACCGATTGCAATATTGATTGACTGTGATATTCACAGAGTGCAAAAATCACCGAGTGTAACATTGACGAGTGCAACATTGGCTGAGTGTAAAACTCACCGAGTGCAATATTAACCAAGTGTAATATTCACCGAGTGTAACATTGGCTGAGTGTAATATTCAACGAGTGCAATAATCACCGAGTGCTATATTCACCGAGTGTAACATTGACGAGTGCAACATTGACCGAGTTCAACATTGACCGAGTGTAACATTAACCGAGTGTAACATTGACCAAGTGCAATAATCACAGAGTGCAATATTCACCGAGAGCAAAAATCACCCAGTGTAATCTTTACCGAGTGCAATATTCACCAAGAGCAATGATCACCCAGTGTAATATTCACCCAGTGTAATATTCACCCAGTGTAATATTGACCGAGTGCAACATTGACCGAGTGTAATATTCACCGAGAGCAAAAATCACCCAGTGTAATCTTTACCGAGTGTAATATTCACCGAGTGTAATATTCCCCGAGTGCAATATTCACCGAGTGCAATATTCACCGAGTGCAATATTCACCGAGTGCAATATTCACCGAGTGTAACATTGACCGAGTGTAACATTGACTGAGTGTAACATTGACGAGTGTAACATTGACGAGTGTAATATTAACCGAGTGTAATATTCACCGAGTGCAATATTAACCGAGTGCAATATTCACCGAGGGTTATTTTGACAGAGTGCAATATAAAATGAGTGCAATATTCACAGAGTGCAATATTCACAGAGTGCAATATTCACCGAGTGTAATGTTAAATGAGTGCAATATTCACCGAGTGCAATAGACACCGAGTGCAATATTCACCGAGTGTAATATTCACCGAGTGTAATATAAAATGAGTTCCATATTCACCGAATTCAATTTTCACCGATTGCAATATTAAATGAGTGCAATGTTCACCGAGTGCAACATTCACTGAGAGCAACATACACCGAGTGCAACATACACCGAGTGCAATATTGATTGACTGTGATATTCACAGAGTGCAAAAATCACCGAGTGTAACATTGACGAGTGCAACATTGGCTGAGTGTAAAACTCACCGAGTGTAATATTAACCAAGTGTAATATTCACCGAGTGTAACATTGTCTGAGTGTAATATTCACCGAGTGCAATATTCACCGAGTGCAACAGTCACCGAGTGTAACATTGACCGAGTGTAATTATCACCGTGTGTAATATTCACCGAGTGTAACATTGACCGAGTGTAATATACACCGAGTGCAATAATCACCGAGTGTAACATTGACCGAGTATAACATTGACCGAGTGTAATTTTGACTGAGTGTAACATTGACCGAGTGTAACATTGACGAGTGTAATATTAACCGAGTGTAATATTGACCGAGTGAAACATTCACCTCGTGCGATATTGACTGAGTGCGATATTGACTGAGTGTCATATTGACTGAGTGTAATATTCACCAAGAGCAATAATCACCGAGTGCAATATTCACCGAGTGTAACATTGACTGAGTGTAATACTCACCGAGTGTAATATTCACCGAGTTCAATATTCACCGAGTGTAACATTGACGAGTGTAACATTGACCGAGTGTAACATTGACCGAGTGCAATAATGACCGAGAGCAAAAATCACCCAGTGTAATCTTTACCGAGTGCAATATTCACGTTGTGCAATATTCACCGAGTGCAATATCGACCCAGTGCAATAATCACCGAGTGCAAGGATCACCGAGTGCAATATTCACGGAATGTAATACTCACCGAGTGCAATAATCACCGAAAGCAATAATCACCCATTGTAATATTCACCAAGTGTAAAATTTACCCAGAATAATATTCGCCGAGTGCAATAATCGCCGAGTGCAATAATCACCGAGTGTAATATTCAACGAGTGTAATATTCACCGAGAGCAATAATCACCGAGTGCAATATTCACCGAGAGCAATAATCACCGAGTGCAATATTCACCGAGTGTAATATTCACCGAGAGCAATAATCACCGAGTGCAATATTCACCAAGTGTAATATTCACCGAGTGCAATAATCACCGAGTGCAATAATCACCGAGTGCAATAATCACAGAGTGCAATAATCACAGAGTGCAATAATCACTCAGTGTAATAATCACAGAGTACAATAATCATTGAGTGCAATAATCATCGAGTGTAATAATCATCGAGTGTAATAATCACCCAGTGCAATAATCATCGAGTGCATTAATCATCGAGTGCAATATTCACTGAGAGCAAAAATCACCCAGTGTAATCTTTACCGAGTGTAATATTCACGTCGTGCAATATTCACCGAGTGTAATATTGAACCAGTGCAATATTCACAGAGTGCAATATTCACTGAGTGTAATATTCACCGAGTGCAATAATCACCGAGTGTAATATTCACCAAAAGCAATAATCACCCAGTGTAATATTCACCAAGTGTAATATTTACCGAGAGTAATATTCGCCGAGTACAATATTCACCGAGTGCAATAATCATCGAGTGCAATAATCACCGAGTGCAATATTCACTGAGTACAATATTCACCGAGTGCAATAATCATCGAGTGCAATAATCACCGAGTACAATAATCACCGGGTGCAATAATCAGCGAGTGCAAAAATCACTCAGTGTAATCTTTACCGAGTGCAATATTCACCAAGAGCAATAATCACCCAGTGTAATATTCAGCCAGTGTAATATTCACCCAGTGTAATATTGACCGAGTGCAACATTGATCGAGTGCAACATTGACCGAGAGTAATATTCACCGAGAGCAAAAATCACCCAGTGTAATCTTCACCGAGTGTAATATTCACCGAGTGCAATAATCACCGAGTGTAATATTCACCAAAAGCAATAATCACCCAGTGTAATATTCACCAAGTGTAATATTTACCGAGAGTAATATTCGCCGAGTACAATATTCACCGAGTGCAATAATCATCGAGTGCAATAATCACCGAGTGCAATATTCACTGAGTGCAATATTCACCGAGTGCAATAATCATCGAGTGCAATAATCACCGAGTGCAATATTCACCGAGTGCAATAATCACCGAGTGTAATATTCACCAAAAGCAATAATCACCCAGTGTAATATTCACCAAGTGTAATATTTACCGAGAGTAATAGTCGCCGAGTACAATGTTCACCGAGTGCAATAATCATCGAGTGCAATAATCACCGAGTGCAATATTCACTGAGTGCAATATTCACCGAGTGCAATAATCATCGAGTGCAATAATCACCGAGTACAATATTCACCGAGTGCAATAATCATCGAGTGCAATAATCACCGAGTGCAATATTCACCTAGTGCAATATTCACCGAGTGCAATAATCACCGAGTGCAATAATCAGCGAGTGCAAAAATCACCCAGTGTAATCTTTACCGAGTGCAATATTCACCAAGAGCAATAATCACCCAGTGTAATATTCACCCAGTGTAATATTCACCCAGTGTAATATTGACCGAGTGCAACATTGATCGAGTGCAACATTGAACGAGTGTAATATTCACCGAGAGCAAAAATCACCCAATGTAATAATCAACGAGTGCAACAATCACCGAGTGCAATAATCACCGAGTGCAACATTGACCGAGTGCAATATTCACCGAGTGTAATATTCACCGAGTGCAATATTCACCGAGTGTAATATTCACGGAGTGCAATATTCACCGAGTTTAACATTGACCGAGTGTAACATTGACGAGTGTAACATTGACGAGTGTAATATTAACCGAGTGTTATA
Source organism: Heptranchias perlo (assembly GCF_035084215.1). Classification (NCBI taxonomy): domain Eukaryota; kingdom Metazoa; phylum Chordata; class Chondrichthyes; order Hexanchiformes; family Hexanchidae; genus Heptranchias; species Heptranchias perlo. Next base: position 51,717 of record NW_027139447.1, on the reverse strand, counting down.
TTAACCGAGTGTAATATTGACCGAATGTAATATTGACCGAGTGTAACATTCACCTCATGCGATATTGACTGAGTGCGATATTGACTGAGTGCAATAGTCACCGAGTGCTACATTCACCGAGTGTAACATTGACGAGTGCAACATTGACCGAGTTCAACATTGACCGAGTGTAACATTGACCGAGTGTAACATTAACCGAGTGTAACATTGACCGAGTGCAATAATGACCGAGTGCAAAAATCACAGAGTGCAATATTCACCGAGAGCAAAAATCACCCAGTGTAATCTATACCGAGTCCAATATTCACCAAGAGCAATAATCACCCAGTGTAATATTCACCCAGTGTAATATTCACGCAGTGTAATATTCACCCAGTGTAATATTGACCGAGTGCAATATTGATCGAGTGCAACATTGACCGAGTGTAATATTCACCGAGAGCAAAAATCACCCAGTGTAATCTTCACCGAGTGCAATATTCACCGAGTGTAATATTCACCGAGTGCAATATTCACCGAGTGTAACATTGACCGAGTGTAACATTGACTGAGTGCAACATTGACGAGTGTAACATTGACGAGTGTAATATTAACCGAGTGTAATATTCACCGAGTGCAATATTAACCGAGTGCAATATTCACCAAGTGTTATTTTGACTGAGTGCAATATAAAATGAGTGCAATATTCACAGAGTGCAATATTCACACAGTGCAATATTCACCGAGTGTAATGTTAAATGAGTGCAATAGTCACCGAGTGCAATATTCACCGAGTGTAATATAAAATGTGTTCAATATTCACCGAATTCAATTTTCACCGAGTGCAATATTAAATGAGTGCAATATTCACCGAGTGCAATAGTCACCGAGTGTAACATTGACCGAGTGTAATTATCACCGTGTGTAATATTCACCGAGTGTAACATTGACCGAGTGTAATATTCACCGAGTGCAATAATCACCGAGTGTAACATTGACCGAGTGTAACATTGACGAGTGTAATATTAACCGAGTGTAATATTGACCGAGTGAAACATTCACCTCGTGCGATATTGACTGAGTGCGATATTGACTGAGTGTCATATTGACTGAGTGTAATATTCACCAAGTGCAATAATCACCGAGTGCAATATTCACCGAGTGTAACATTGACTGAGTGTAATACTCACCGAGTGTAATATTCACCGAGTTCAATATTCACCGAGTGTAACATTGACGAGTGTAACATTGACCGAGTGTAACATTGACCGAGTGCAATAATGACCGAGAGCAAAAATCACCCAGTGTAATCTTTACCGAGTGCAATATTCATGTTGTGCAATATTCACCGAGTGCAATATCGACCCAGTGCAATAATCACCGAGTGCAAGGATCACCGAGTGCAATATTCACGGAATGTAATACTCACCGAGTGCAATAATCACCAAAAGCAATAATCACCCATTGTAATATTCAGTGAGTGTACAATTTAACCAGAATAATATTCGCCGAGTGCAATAATCGCCGAGTGCAATAATCACCGAGTGTAATATTCACCGAGTGTAATATTCACCGAGAGCAATAATCACCGAGTGCAATATTCACCGAGAGCAATAATCACCGAGTGCAATATTCACCGAGTGTAATATTCACCGAGAGCAATAATCACCGAGTGCAATATTCACCGAGTGTAATATTCACCGAGTGTAATAATCACCCAGTGTAATAATCACCGAGTGCAATAATCACAGAGTGCAATAATCACTCAGTGTAATAATCACAGAGTGCAATAATCATCGAGTGCAATAATTATCGAGTGTAATAATCATCGAGTGTAATAATCACCCAGTGCAATAATCATCGAGTGCAATAATCATCAAGTGTAATATTCACTGAGAGCAAAAATCACCCAGTGCAATCTTTACCGAGTGCAATATTCACAGAGTGCAATATTCACTGAGTGTAATATTCACCGAGTGCAATAATCACCGAGTGTAATATTCACCAAAAGCAATAATCACCATGTGTAATATTCGCCAAGTGTAATATTTACCGAGAGTAATATTCGCCGAGTACAGTATTCACCGAGTGCAATAATCATCGAGTGCAATAATCACCGAGTGCAATATTCACTGAGTGCAATATTCACCGAGTGCAATAATCATCGAGTGCAATAATCACCGAGTGCAATATTCACCGAGTGCAATAATCATCGAGTGCAATAATCACCGAGTGCAATATTCACCGAGTGCAATATTCACCAAGTGCAATAATCACAGAGTGCAATATTCACCAAAAGCAATATTCAGCGAGTGTAATATTCAGCCAGTGTAATATTCACCCAGTGTAATATTGACCGAGTGCAACATTGATCGAGTGCAACATTGAACGAGTGTAATATTCACCGACAGCAATATTCACCACATGTAACCTTGCCCGAGTGGAACATTGCCCGAGTGTAACATTCACCGAGTGTAATAATCACCCAGTGTAATAATCACAGAGTGCAATAATCACAGAGTGCAATAATCATCGAGTGCAATAATCATCGAGTGTAATAGTCACCGAGTGCAATATTCACCCAGAGCAATAATCACCCAGTGGAATATTGACGGAGTGTAATATTCACCTCGTGCAATATTCACCGAGTGTAATATTCTCCAAGTACAATTTTCACCAAGTGTAACATTGACCGAGTGCAATATTCACTGAGTGCAATAGTCACCGAGTGCAATAATCACCAAGTGTAATAATCAGCGTGTGTAATATTCACCGAGTGCAATAATCTCCGAGTGTAATATTCACCATGTAATATTAAATGTGTGTAATTTTCACCGATTGTAACATTAAATGAGTTCAACGTTCACCGAGTGTAACATTCACCGAGCGCAATATTCACCATGTGTAATAATCACCATGTGTAATGTTAAATGAGTGCAATATACCCCGAGTGCAATATTCACCGAGTGTAATATTGACCAAGTGTAACACTGACCGAGTGCAATATTCACCGAGTGCAATATTCACCGAGTGCAATATTCACCGAGTGCAATATTGACCAAGTGTAACACTGACCGAGTGCAATATTCACTGAGTGCAATAATCACCGAGTGCAATAATCACTGAGTGCAATATTCACCGAGTGCAATAAACACCGAGTGTAATATTCACCGAAAGCAATATTCACCGAGTGCAATATTAACCGAGAGCAATAATCACCCAGTGTAATATTCACCGAGTGCAATAATCACCGAGTGCAATAATCACCGAGTGCAATAATTACCCAGTGTAATATTCACCGAGTGCAATGATCACCAAGCGCAATATTCACCGAGAGCAAAAATCACCCAGTGTAATCTTTACCAAGTGTAATATTCACGTCGTGCAATATTCACCGAGTGTAATATTCACTGAGTGTAATATTCACCGAGTGCATTAATCACCGAGTGTAATATTCACCGAAAGCAATAATCACCCAGTGTAATATTCAGCGAGTGCAATAATCACCGAGTGCAATAATCACCGAGTGCAATATTCACCGAGTGCAATGATCACCAAGTGCAATATTCACCGAGTGTAATATTCACCGAGTGTAATATTCACTGAGTGCAATGATCACCGAGTGCAATATTCACTGAGTGTAATAATCACCGAGTGCAATGATCACCAACTGCAATGATCACCGAGTGCAATATTCACTGAGTGCAATATTCACTGAGTGTAATAATCACCGAGTGCAATATTCACCGAGTGCAATGATCACCAAGTGCAATATTCACCGAGTGTAATATTCACCGAGTGCAATATTCACCGAGTGTAACATTGACCGAGTGTAACATTGACTGAGTGCAACATTGACGAGTGTAACATTGACGAGTGTAATATTAACCGAGTGTAATATTCACCGAGTGCAATATTAACCGAGTGCAATATTCACCAAGTGTTATTTTGACTGAGTGCAATATAAAATGAGTGCAATATTCACAGAGTGCAATATTCACAGAGTGCAATATTCACCGAGTGTAATGTTAAATGAGTGCAATAGTCACCGAGTGCAATATTCACCGAGTGTAATATAAAATGAGTTCAATATTCACCGAATTCAATTTTCACCGAGTGCAATATTAAATGAGTGCAATATTCACCGAGTGCAACATTCACCGAGTGCAATATTGATTGACTGTGATATTCACAGAGTGCAAAAATCACCGAGTGTAACATTGACGAGTGCAACATTGGCTGAGTGTAAAACTCACCGAGTGTAATATTAACCAAGTGTAATATTCACCGAATGTAACATTGGCTGAGTGTAATATTCACCGAGTGCAATATTCACCGAGTGCAATAGTCACCGAGTGTAACATTGACCGAGTGTAATTATCACCGTGTGTAATATTCACCGAGTGTAACATTGACCGAGTGTAATATTCACCGAGTGCAATAATCACCGAGTGTAACATTGACCGAGTATATCATTGACCGAGTGTAATTTTGACTGAGTGTAACATTGACCGAGTGTAACATTGACGAGTGTAATATTAACCGAGTGTAATATTGACCGAGTGAAACATTCACCTCGTGCGATATTGACTGAGTGCGATATTGACTGAGTGTCATATTGACTGAGTGTAATATTCACCAAGTGCAATAATCACCGAGTGCAATATTCACCGAGTGTAACATTGACTGAGTGTAATACTCACCGAGTGTAATATTCACCGAGTTCAATATTCACCGAGTGTAACATTGACGAGTGTAACATTGACCGAGTGTAACATTGACCGAGTGCAATAATGACCGAGAGCAAAAATCACCCAGTGTAATCTTTACCGAGTGCAATATTCATGTTGTGCAATATTCACCGAGTGCAATATCGACCCAGTGCAATAATCACCGAGTGCAAGGATCACCGAGTGCAATATTCACGGAATGTAATACTCACCGAGTGCAATAATCACCAAAAGCAATAATCACCCATTGTAATATTCAGTGAGTGTACAATTTAACCAGAATAATATTCGCCGAGTGCAATAATCGCCGAGTGCAATAATCACCGAGTGTAATATTCACCGAGTGTAATATTCACCGAGAGCAATAATCACCGAGTGCAATATTCACCGAGAGCAATAATCACCGAGTGCAATATTCACCGAGTGTAATATTCACCGAGAGCAATAATCACCGAGTGCAATATTCACCGAGTGTAATATTCACCGAGTGCAATAATCACCGAGTGCAATAATCACCGAGTGCAATATTCACCGAGTGTAATAATCACCCAGTGTAATAATCACCCAGTGCAATAATCACAGAGTGCAATAATCACTCAGTGTAATAATCACAGAGTGCAATAATCATCGAGTGCAATAATCATCGAGTGTAATAATCATCGAGTGTAATAATCACCCAGTGCAATAATCATCGAGTGCAATAATCATCAAGTGTAATATTCACTGAGAGCAAAAATCACCCAGTGTAATCTTTACCGAGTGCAATATTCACAGAGTGCAATATTCACTGAGTGTAATATTCACCGAGTGCAATAATCACCGAGTGTAATATTCACCAAAAGCAATAATCACCATGTGTAATATTCGCCAAGTGTAATATTGACCGAGAGTAATATTCGCCGAGTACAGTATTCACCGAGTGCAATAATCATCGAGTGCAATAATCACCGAGTGCAATATTCACTGAGTGCAATATTCACCGAGTGCAATAATCATCGAGTGCAATAATCACCGAGTGCAATATTCACCGAGTGCAATAATCATCGAGTGCAATAATCACCGAGTGCAATATTCACCGAGTGCAATATTCACCGAGTGCAATAATCACAGAGTGCAATATTCACCAAAAGCAATAATCACCATGTGTAATATTCACCAAAAGCAATAATCACCATGTGTAATATTCGCCAAGTGTAATATTTACCGAGAGTAATATTCGCCGAGTACAGTATTCACCGAGTGCAATAATCATCGAGTGCAATAATCACCGAGTGCAATATTCACTGAGTGTAATATTCACCGAGTGCAATAATCATCGAGTGCAATAATCACCGAGTGCAATATTCACCGAGTGCAATAATCATCGAGTGCAATAATCACCGAGTGCAATATTCACCGAGTGCAATATTCACCGAGTGCAATAATCACAGAGTGCAATAATCAGCGAGTGCAAAAATCATGCAGTGTAATCTTTACCGAGTGCAATATTCACCAAGAGCAATATTCAGCGAGTGTAATATTCAGCCAGTGTAATATTCACCCAGTGTAATATTGACCGAGTGCAACATTGATCGAGTGCAACATTGAACGAGTGTAATATTCACCGACAGCAATATTCACCACATGTAACCTTGCCCGAGTGGAACATTGCCCGAGTGTAACATTCACCGAGTGTAATAATCACCCAGTGTAATAATCACAGAGTGCAATAATCACAGAGTGCAATAATCATCGAGTGCAATAATCATCGAGTGTAATAGTCACCGAGTGCAATATTCACCCAGAGCAATAATCACCCAGTGGAATATTGACGGAGTGTAATATTCACCTCGTGCAATATTCACCGAGTGTAATATTCTCCAAGTACAATTTTCACCAAGTGTAACATTGACCGAGTGCAATATTCACTGAGTGCAATAGTCACCGAGTGCAATAATCACCAAGTGTAATAATCAGCGTGTGTAATATTCACCGAGTGCAATAATCTCCGAGTGTAATATTCACCATGTAATATTAAATGTGTGTAATTTTCACCGATTGTAACATTAAATGAGTTCAACGTTCACCGAGTGTAACATTCACCGAGCGCAATATTCACCATGTGTAATAATCACCATGTGTAATGTTAAATGAGTGCAATATACCCCGAGTGCAATATTCACCGAGTGTAATATTGACCAAGTGTAACACTGACCGAGTGCAATATTCACCGAGTGCAATATTCACCGAGTGCAATATTCACCGAGTGCAATATTGACCAAGTGTAACACTGACCGAGTGCAATATTCACTGAGTGCAATAATCACCGAGTGCAATAATCACTGAGTGCAATATTCACCGAGTGCAATAAACACCGAGTGCAATATTCACCGAGTGCAATATTCACCGAGTGTAACACTGACCGAGTGTAATATTCACCGAAAGCAATATTCACCGAGTGCAATATTAACCGAGAGCAATAATCACCCAGTGTAATATTCACCGAGTGCAATAATCACCGAGTGCAATAATCACCGAGTGCAATAATTACCCAGTGTAATATTCACCGAGTGCAATGATCACCAAGCGCAATATTCACCGAGAGCAAAAATCACCCAGTGTAATCTTTACCAAGTGTAATATTCACGTCGTGCAATATTCACCGAGTGTAATATTCACTGAGTGTAATATTCACCGAGTGCATTAATCACCGAGTGTAATATTCACCGAAAGCAATAATCACCCAGTGTAATATTCAGCGAGTGCAATAATCACCGAGTGCAATAATCACCGAGTGCAATATTCACCGAGTGCAATGATCACCGAGTGCAATATTCACTGAGTGCAATATTCACTGAGTGTAATAATCACCGAGTGCAATATTCACCGAGTGCAATGATCACCAAGTGCAATATTCACCGAGTGTAATATTCACCGAGTGCAATATTCACCGAGTGTAACATTGACCGAGTGTAACATTGACTGAGTGCAACATTGACGAGTGTAACATTGACGAGTGTAATATTAACCGAGTGTAATATTCACCGAGTGCAATATTAACCGAGTGCAATATTCACCAAGTGTTATTTTGACTGAGTGCAATATAAAATGAGTGCAATATTCACAGAGTGCAATATTCACACAGTGCAATATTCACCGAGTGTAATGTTAAATGAGTGCAATAGTCACCGAGTGCAATATTCACCGAGTGTAATATAAAATGAGTTCAATATTCACCGAATTCAATTTTCACCGAGTGCAATATTAAATGAGTGCAATATTCACCGAGTGCAACATTCACCGAGTGCAATATTGATTGACTGTGATATTCACAGAGTGCAAAAATCACCGAGTGTAACATTGACGAGTGCAACATTGGCTGAGTGTAAAACTCACCGAGTGTAATATTAACCAAGTGTAATATTCACCGAGTGTAACATTGGCTGAGTGTAATATTCACCGAGTGCAATATTCACCGAGTGCAATAGTCACCGAGTGTAACATTGACCGAGTGTAATTATCACCGTGTGTAATATTCACCGAGTGTAACATTGACCGAGTGTAATATTCACCGAGTGCAATAATCACCGAGTGTAACATTGACCGAGTATATCATTGACCGAGTGTAATTTTGACTGAGTGTAACATTGACCGAGTGTAACATTGACGAGTGTAATATTAACCGAGTGTAATATTGACCGAGTGAAACATTCACCTCGTGCGATATTGACTGAGTGCGATATTGACTGAGTGTCATATTGACTGAGTGTAATATTCACCAAGTGCAATAATCACCGAGTGCAATATTCACCGAGTGTAACATTGACTGAGTGTAATACTCACCGAGTGTAATATTCACCGAGTTCAATATTCACCGAGTGTAACATTGACGAGTGTAACATTGACCGAGTGTAACATTGACCGAGTGCAATAATGACCGAGAGCAAAAATCACCCAGTGTAATCTTTACCGAGTGCAATATTCATGTTGTGCAATATTCACCGAGTGCAATATCGACCCAGTGCAATAATCACCGAGTGCAAGGATCACCGAGTGCAATATTCACGGAATGTAATACTCACCGAGTGCAATAATCACCAAAAGCAATAATCACCCATTGTAATATTCAGTGAGTGTACAATTTAACCAGAATAATATTCGCCGAGTGCAATAATCGCCGAGTGCAATAATCACCGAGTGTAATATTCACCGAGTGTAATATTCACCGAGAGCAATAATCACCGAGTGCAATATTCACCGAGAGCAATAATCACCGAGTGCAATATTCACCGAGTGTAATATTCACCGAGAGCAATAATCACCGAGTGCAATATTCACCGAGTGTAATATTCACCGAGTGCAATAATCACCGAGTGCAATAATCACCGAGTGCAATATTCACCGAGTGTAATAATCACCCAGTGTAATAATCACCGAGTGCAATAATCACAGAGTGCAATAATCACTCAGTGTAATAATCACAGAGTGCAATAATCATCGAGTGCAATAATCATCGAGTGTAATAATCATCGAGTGTAATAATCACCCAGTGCAATAATCATCGAGTGCAATAATCATCAAGTGTAATATTCACTGAGAGCAAAAATCACCCAGTGTAATCTTTACCGAGTGCAATATTCACAGAGTGCAATATTCACTGAGTGTAATATTCACCGAGTGCAATAATCACCAAGAGCAATATTCAGCGAGTGTAATATTCAGCCAGTGTAATATTCACCCAGTGTAATATTGACCGAGTGCAACATTGATCGAGTGCAACATTGAACGAGTGTAATATTCACCGACAGCAATATTCACCACATGTAACCTTGCCCGAGTGGAACATTGCCCGAGTGTAACATTCACCGAGTGTAATAATCACCCAGTGTAATAATCACAGAGTGCAATAATCACAGAGTGCAATAATCATCGAGTGCAATAATCATCGAGTGTAATAGTCACCGAGTGCAATATTCACCCAGAGCAATAATCACCCAGTGGAATATTGATGGAGTGTAATATTCACCTCGTGCAATATTCACCGAGTGTAATATTCTCCAAGTACAATTTTCACCAAGTGTAACATTGACCGAGTGCAATATTCACTGAGTGCAATAGTCACCGAGTGCAATAATCACCAAGTGTAATAATCAGCGTGTGTAATATTCACCGAGTGCAATAATCTCCGAGTGTAATATTCACCATGTAATATTAAATGTGTGTAATTTTCACCGATTGTAACATTAAATGAGTTCAACGTTCACCGAGTGTAACATTCACCGAGCGCAATATTCACCATGTGTAATAATCACCATGTGTAATGTTAAATGAGTGCAATATACCCCGAGTGCAATATTCACCGAGTGTAATATTGACCAAGTGTAACACTGACCGAGTGCAATATTCACCGAGTGCAATATTCACCGAGTGCAATATTCACCGAGTGCAATATTGACCAAGTGTAACACTGACCGAGTGCAATATTCACTGAGTGCAATAATCACCGAGTGCAATAATCACTGAGTGCAATATTCACCGAGTGCAATAAACACCGAGTGCAATATTCACCGAGTGCAATATTCACCGAGTGCAATATTCACCGAGTGTAACACTGACCGAGTGTAATATTCACCGAAAGCAATATTCACCGAGTGCAATATTAACCGAGAGCAATAATCACCCAGTGTAATATTCACCGAGTGCAATAATCACCGAGTGCAATAATCACCGAGTGCAATAATTACCCAGTGTAATATTCACCGAGTGCAATGATCACCAAGCGCAATATTCACCGAGAGCAAAAATCACCCAGTGTAATCTTTACCAAGTGTAATATTCACGTCGTGCAATATTCACCGAGTGTAATATTCACTGAGTGTAATATTCACCGAGTGCATTAATCACCGAGTGTAATATTCACCGAAAGCAATAATCACCCAGTGTAATATTCAGCGAGTGCAATAATCACCGAGTGCAATAATCACCGAGTGCAATATTCACCGAGTGCAATGATCACCAAGTGCAATATTCACCGAGTGTAATATTCACCGAGTGTAATATTCACTGAGTGCAATGATCACCGAGTGCAATATTCACTGAGTGTAATAATCACCGAGTGCAATGATCACCGACTGCAATGATCACCGAGTGCAATATTCACTGAGTGCAATATTCACTGAGTGTAATAATCACCGAGTGCAATATTCACCGAGTGCAATGATCACCAAGTGCAATATTCACCGAGTGTAATATTCACCGAGTGTAATATTCACCGACTGCAATGACCACCGAGTGCAATATTCACCGAGTGCAATATTCACCGAGTGTAATATTCACCGAGTGTAATATTAACCGAGTGCAATATTCACCGAGTGTTATTGTGACAAAGTGCAATAATCACCGAGTGTAATATTCACCGAGTGCAATATTCACCGAGTGCAATATTCATCGAGTGCAATATTCATCGAGTGCAATATTCATCGAGTGCAATATTAAATGTGTGTAATATTCACCATGTGTAATATTAAATGAGTGCAATATTCACTGAGTGTAATATTAAATGAGTGCAATATTCACTGAGTGTAATATTAAATGAGTGCAATATTAAATGTGTGTAACATTCACCGTGTGTAATATTCACCAGGTGTAATATTAAATGAGTGTTATATTCACCGAGTGCAATATTCACCAAGTGTTATATTCACCGAGTGCAATATAAAATTAGTGCAATATTCACAGAGTGCAATATACACCGAGTGTAATGTGAAATGAGTGCAATAGTCACCGAGTGCAATAGTCACCGAGTGCAATATTCACCGAGTGTAATATTCACCGAGTGCAATATTCACCGAGTGTAATAATCACCGAGTGCAATGATCACCGACTGCAATGATCACCGAGTGCAATATTCACTGAGTGCAATATTCACTGAGTGTAATAATCACCGAGTGCAATATTCACCGAGTGCAATGATCACCAAGTGCAATATTCACCGAGTGTAATATTCACCGAGTGTAATATTCACCGACTGCAATGATCACCGAGTGCAATATTCACCGAGTGCAATATTCACCGAGTGTAATATTCACCGAGTGTAATATTAACCGAGTGCAATATTCACCGAGTGTTATTGTGACAAAGTGCAATAATCACCGAGTGTAATATTCACCGAGTGCAATATTCACCGAGTGCAATATTCATCGAGTGCAATATTCATCGAGTGCAATATTAAATGTGTGTAATATTCACCGTGTGTAATATTAAATGAGTGCAATATTCACTGAGTGTAATATTAAATGAGTGCAATATTAAATGTGTGTAACATTCACCGTGTGTAATATTCACCAGGTGTAATATTAAATGAGTGTTATATTCACCGAGTGCAATATTCACCAAGTGTTATATTCACCGAGTGCAATATAAAATTAGTGCAATATTCACAGAGTGCAATATACACCGAGTGTAATGTGAAATGAGTGCAATAGTCACCGAGTGCAATAGTCACCGAGTGCAATATTCACCGAGTGTAATATTCACCGAGTGCAATATTCACCGAGTGTAATATAAAATGAGTGCAATATTCACCGAGTGCAATAATCACCGAGTGTAATATTCACCAAAAGCAATAATCACCGAGTGTAATATTCACCAAAAGCAATAATCACCGAGTGCAATATTCACCGAGTGCAATATTCACCAAGAGCAATAACCACACAGTGTAATATTCACCGAGTGCAATAATCACCAAGTGCAATAATCACCGAGTGTAATATTCACCAAGTGCAATATTCACCGAGAGCAAACATCACCCAGTGCAATCTTTACCGAGTGCAATATTCACGTTGTGCAATATTCACAGAGTGTAATATTGACCCAGTGCAATAAACACCGAGTGTAATATTCAACGAGTGGAATATTCACTGAGTGTAATATTCACCGAGTGCAATAATCAACGAGTGTAATATTCACCGAAAGCAATAATCACCCAGTGTAATATTCAGCGAGTGCAATAATCACCGAGTGCAATAATCACCGAGTGCAATATTCACCGAGTGCAATGATCACCAAGTGCAATATTCACCGAGTGTAATATTCACCGAGTGTAATATTCACTGAGTGCAATGATCACCGAGTGCAATATTCACTGAGTGTAATAATCACCGAGTGCAATGATCACCGACTGCAATGATCACCGAGTGCAATATTCACTGAGTGCAATATTCACTGAGTGTAATAATCACCGAGTGCAATATTCACCGAGTGCAATGATCACCAAGTGCAATATTCACCGAGTGTAATATTCACCGAGTGTAATATTCACCGAATGCAATGATCACCGAGTGCAATATTCACCGAGTGCAATATTCACCGAGTGTAATATTCACCGAGTGTAATATTAACCGAGTGCAATATTCACCGAGTGTTATTGTGACAAAGTGCAATAATCACCGAGTGTAATATTCACCGAGTGCAATATTCACCGAGTGCAATATTCATCGAGTGCAATATTCATCGAGTGCAATATTCATCGAGTGCAATATTAAATGTGTGTAATATTCACCATGTGTAATATTAAATGAGTGCAATATTCACCGTGTGTAATATTAAATGAGTGCAATATTCACTGAGTGTAATATTAAATGAGTGCAATATTAAATGTGTGTAACATTCACCGTGTGTAATATTCACCAGGTGTAATATTAAACGAGTGTTATATTCACCGAGTGCAATATTCACCAAGTGTTATATTCACCGAGTGCAATATAAAATTAGTGCAATATTCACAGAGTGCAATATACACCGAGTGTAATGTGAAATGAGTGCAATAGTCACCGAGTGCAATAGTCACCGAGTGCAATATTCACCGAGTGTAATATTCACCGAGTGCAATATTCACCGAGTGTAATAATCACCGAGTGCAATGATCACCGACTGCAATGATCACCGAGTGCAATATTCACTGAGTGCAATATTCATCGAGTGCAATATTCATCGAGTGCAATATTCATCGAGTGCAATATTCATCGAATGCAATATTAAATGTGTGTAACATTCACCATGTGTAATATTAAATGAGTGCAATATTCACCGTGTGTAATATTAAATGAGTGCAATATTCACTGAGTGTAATATTAAATGAGTGCAATATTAAATGTGTGTAACATTCACCGTGTGTAATATTCACCAGGTGTAATATTAAATGAGTGTTATATTCACCGAGTGCAATATTCACCAAGTGTTATATTCACCGAGTGCAATATAAAATTAGTGCAATATTCACAGAGTGCAATATACACCGAGTGTAATGTGAAATGAGTGCAATAGTCACCGAGTGCAATAGTCACCGAGTGCAATATTCACCGAGTGTAATATTCACCGAGTGCAATATTCACCGAGTGTAATATAAAATGAGTGCAATATTCACCGAATTCAATATTCACCGAGTGCAATATTAAATGAGTGCAATATTCACCGAGTGCAATAATCACCGAGTGTAATATTCACCAAAAGCAATAATCACCGAGTGTAATATTCACCAAAAGCAATAATCACCGAGTGCAATATTCACCGAGTGCAATATTCACCAAGAGCAATAACCACACAGTGTAATATTCACCGAGTGCAATAATCACCAAGTGCAATAATCATCGAGTGTAATATTCACCAAGTGCAATATTCACCGAGAGCAAACATCACCCAGTGCAATCTTTACCGAGTGCAATATTCACGTTGTGCAATATTCACAGAGTGTAATATTGACCCAGTGCAATAAACACCGAGTGTAATATTCAACGAGTGGAATATTCACCGAGTGCAATAATCACCAAGTGTAATATTCACCAAAAGCAATAATTAACCGAGTGTAATATTCACCGAGTGCAATATTAACCGAGTGCAATATTCACCGAGTGCAATATACATCGTGTGCAATATTCATCGAGTGCAATATTAAATGTGTGTAACATTCACCGAGTGTAATATCAAATGAGTGTTATATTCACCAAGTGCAAAATTCACCGGGTGCAATATAAAATGAGTGCAATATTCACAGAGTGCAATATTCACAGAGTGCAATGTTAAATGAGTGCAATAGTCACCGAGTGCAATAGTCACCGAGTGCAATAGTCACCGAGTGCAATAATCACCAAGTGCAATATAAAATGAGTGCAATATTCACCGAATTCAATATTCACCGAGTGCAATATTCACCGAGTGTAATAGTCACCGAGTGTAATATTCACCGAGTGCAATATTCACCGAGTGTAATTGTCACCGAGTGCAATAGTCACCGCGTGCAATTATCACCGAGTGCAATATTCACTGAGTGCTATATTCACCGAGTGTAATATTAAATGTGTGTAATATTCACCAAGCGTAATATTAAATGTGTGTAACATTCACCGTGTGTAATATTAAATGTGGGTAATAATCACCGAGTGCAATAATCATCGAGTGCAATAATCATCGAGTGTAATGATCACCAAGTGCAATATTCACCGAGTGTAATATTCACCGAGTGTAATATTCACCGAATGCAATGATCACCGAGTGCAATATTCACCGAGTGCAATATTCACCGAGTGTAATATTCACCGAGTGTAATATTAACCGAGTGCAATATTCACCGAGTGTTATTGTGACAAAGTGCAATAATCACCGAGTGTAATATTCACCGAGTGCAATATTCACCGAGTGCAATATTCATCGAGTGCAATATTCATCGAGTGCAATATTCATCGAGTGCAATATTAAATGTGTGTAATATTCACCATGTGTAATATTAAATGAGTGCAATATTCACCGTGTGTAATATTAAATGAGTGCAATATTCACTGAGTGTAATATTAAATGAGTGCAATATTAAATGTGTGTAACATTCACCGTGTGTAATATTCACCAGGTGTAATATTAAACGAGTGTTATATTCACCGAGTGCAATATTCACCAAGTGTTATATTCACCGAGTGCAATATAAAATTAGTGCAATATTCACAGAGTGCAATATACACCGAGTGTAATGTGAAATGAGTGCAATAGTCACCGAGTGCAATAGTCACCGAGTGCAATATTCACCGAGTGTAATATTCACCGAGTGCAATATTCACCGAGTGTAATAATCACCGAGTGCAATGATCACCGACTGCAATGATCACCGAGTGCAATATTCACTGAGTGCAATATTCATCGAGTGCAATATTCATCGAGTGCAATATTCATCGAGTGCAATATTCATCGAGTGCAATATTAAATGTGTGTAATATTCACCATGTGTAATATTAAATGAGTGCAATATTCACCGTGTGTAATATTAAATGAGTGCAATATTCACTGAGTGTAATATTAAATGAGTGCAATATTAAATGTGTGTAACATTCACCGTGTGTAATATTCACCAGGTGTAATATTAAATGAGTGTTATATTCACCGAGTGCAATATTCACCAAGTGTTATATTCACCGAGTGCAATATAAAATTAGTGCAATATTCACAGAGTGCAATATACACCGAGTGTAATGTGAAATGAGTGCAATAGTCACCGAGTGCAATAGTCACCGAGTGCAATATTCACCGAGTGTAATATTCACCGAGTGCAATATTCACCGAGTGTAATATAAAATGAGTGCAATATTCACCGAATTCAATATTCACCGAGTGCAATATTAAATGAGTGCAATATTCACCGAGTGCAATAATCACCGAGTGTAATATTCACCAAAAGCAATAATCACCGAGTGTAATATTCACCAAAAGCAATAATCACCGAGTGCAATATTCACCGAGTGCAATATTCACCAAGAGCAATAACCACACAGTGTAATATTCACCGAGTGCAATAATCACCAAGTGCAATAATCATCGAGTGTAATATTCACCAAGTGCAATATTCACCGAGAGCAAACATCACCCAGTGCAATCTTTACCGAGTGCAATATTCACGTTGTGCAATATTCACAGAGTGTAATATTGACCCAGTGCAATAAACACCGAGTGTAATATTCAACGAGTGGAATATTCACCGAGTGCAATAATCACCTAGTGTAATATTCACCAAAAGCAATAATTAACCGAGTGTAATATTCACCGAGTGCAATATTAACCGAGTGCAATATTCACCGAGTGCAATATACATCGTGTGCAATATTCATCGAGTGCAATATTAAATGTGTGTAACATTCACCGAGTGTAATATCAAATGAGTGTTATATTCACCAAGTGCAAAATTCACCGGGTGCAATATAAAATGAGTGCAATATTCACAGAGTGCAATATTCACAGAGTGCAATGTTAAATGAGTGCAATAGTCACCGAGTGCAATAGTCACCGAGTGCAATAGTCACCGAGTGCAATAATCACCAAGTGCAATATAAAATGAGTGCAATATTCACCGAATTCAATATTCACCGAGTGCAATATTCACCGAGTGCAATATTCACCGAGTGTAATAGTCACCGAGTGTAATATTCACCGAGTGCAATATTCACCGAGTGTAATTGTCACCGAGTGCAATAGTCACCGCGTGCAATTATCACCGAGTGCAATATTCACTGAGTGCTATATTCACCGAGTGTAATATTAAATGTGTGTAATATTCACCAAGCGTAATATTAAATGTGTGTAACATTCACCGTGTGTAATATTAAATGTGGGTAATAATCACCGAGTGCAATAATCATCGAGTGCAATAATCATCGAGTGTAATAATCATCGAGTGTAATAATCATCGAGTGTAATATTCACCGAGTGCAATATTCACCGAGTGCAATAGTCACCGAGTGCAATATTCATCGAGTGCAATATTCATCGAGTGCAATATTAAATGTGTGTAATATTCACCGTGTGTAATATTAAATGAGTGTAATATTCACCAAGTGTAATATTAAATGAATGCAATATTAAATGTGTGTAACATTCACCGTGTGTAATATTCACCAGGTGTAATATTAAATGAGTGTTATATTCACCGAGTGCAATATTCACCAAGTGTTATATTCACCGAGTGTAATATTCACCGAGTGCAATAATCACCGAGTGAAATATTCACCGAGTGTAATATTCACCGAGTGCAATAATCACCGAGTGCAATAATCACCGAGTGCAATATTCACCGAGTGCAATAATCACCGAGTGCAATAATCACCTAGTGCAATATTCACCGAGTTCAATGATCTCTGAGTGCAATAGTCACCGAGTGTAATATTCACCGAGTGCAATATTCACCGAGTGCAATGATCACCGAGTGCAATATTCACCGAGTGTAATATTCACCGAGTGTTATATTCACCGAGTGCAATGATGACCGAGTGTAATATTCACCGAGTGTTATATTCACCGAGTGCAATGATGACCGAGTGAAATGATCACTAAGTGCAATATTCACCGAGTGCAATGATCACCAAGTGTTATTTTGACAGAGTGCAATAATCACCGAGTGTAATATTCACCGAGTGTAATATTCACCGAGTGCAAAAATCACCGAGTGCAATGATCTCCGAGTGCAATATTCACCGAGTGCAATAATCATCGAGTGTAATATTCACCGAGTGCAATATTTACCGAGAGCAAACATCACCCAGTGTAATCTTTACCGAGTGTAATATTCACGTCGTGCAATATTCACAGAGTGTAATATTGACCCAGTGCAATAAACACCGAGTGTAATATTCAACGAGTGGAATATTCACCGAGTGCAATAATCACCTAGTGTAATATTCACCAAAAGCAATAATCACCCAGTGTAATCTTTACCGATTGTAATATTCACCGAGTGCAATAATCACTCAGTGTAATAATCACCAAGTGAATAATCATCGAGTGCAATAATCATCGAGTGTAATAATCATCGAGTGCAATAAACATCGAGTGTAATATTCACCGAGTGCGATATTCACCGAGTGTAATATTCACCGAGTGTAATATTCACGGAGTGCAATGATTACGGAGTGCAATATTCACCGAGTGTAATATTCACCGAGTGTAATATTCACCGAGTGCAATATTCACCGAGTGTAATATTCACCGAGTGTAATATTCACCGAGTGCATATTCACGGAGTGCAATGATTACGGAGTGCAATATTCACCGAGTGTAATATTCACCGAGTGTAATAATCACCGAGTGCAATAATCACCGAGTGTAATAATCACCGAGTGCAATAATCATCGAGTGCAATAATCACCGAGTGTAATAATCATCGAGTGTAATATTCATCGAGTGCAATATTCACCGAGAGCAATAATCACCTGGTGTAATATTCACCGAGTGCAATATTAACCGAGTGCAATATTCACCGAGTGTTATTTTGACTGAGTGCAATAATCACCGAGTGTAATATTCACCGAGTGCAATATTCACCGAGTGCAATATTCACCGAGTGCAATATTCATCGAGTGCAATATTCATCGAGTGCAATATTAAATGAGTGTAACATTCACCGTGTGTAATATTAAATGAGTGTAATATTCACCGAGTGTAATGTTAAATCAGTGCAATAGTCACCGAGTGCAATAATCATCGAGTGCAATATTCACCGAGTGCAATATTCACCGTGTGTAATATTCATCGAGTGCAATATTCACCGAGTGTAATATTCATCGAGTGTAATAATCATCGAGTGTAATAATCATCGAGTGTAATATTCACCGAGTGCAATATTCACCGAGTGCAATGATCACCGAGTGCAATATTCACGGAGTGTGATATTCACCCAGTGTAATAATCACAGAGTGCAATGATCACCGAGTGCAATATTCACCGAGTGCAATATTCACCGTGTGTAATATTCACCGAGTGCAACATTCATCGAGAGCAATAATCATCGAGTGCAATAATCATCGAGTGCAATAATCATCGAGTGTAATAATCATCGAGTGTAATATTCACCGAGTGCAATGATCACCGAGTGCAATATTCACCGATTGTAATATTCACCGAGTGCAATATTCACGGAGTGCAATAATCATCGAATGTAATAATCATCGAGTGTAATAATCATCGAGTGTAATATTCACCGAGTGCAATATTCACCGAGAGCAATAATAACCCGGTGTAATATTCACCGAGTGCAATATTCACAGAGTGTAATGTTAAATGAGTGCAATAGTCACCGAGTGCAATAGTCACCGAGTGCAATATTCACCGAGTGTAATATTCACCGAGTGTAATATAAAATCAGTGCAATATTCACCGAATTCAATATTCACCGAGTGCAATATTCACCGAGTGCAATCATCACCGAGTGCAATATTCATTGAGTGCTATATTCACCGAGTGTAATGTTAAATGTGTGCAATATTCACAGAGTGCATTATTCACAGAGTGTAATATTAAATGAGTGCAATAGTCACTGAGTGCAATAATCATCGAGTGCAATGTTCACCGAGTGCAATATTCACTAAGTGTAATATTCACAGAGTGCAATATTCACCGAGTGTAATATTCATCGAGTGTAATAATCATCGAGTGCAATATTCACCGAGTGTAATATTCACCGCATGTAATATTCATCGAGTGCAATATTCACCGAGTGTAATATTCACCGAGTGCAATAATCACCGAGTGCAATTATCACCGAGTGTAATAATCACCGAGTGCAATAATCATCGAGTGCAAGAATCATCGAGTGTAATAATCACCGAGTGCAATATTCACCGAGAGCTGTAATCACACGGTGTAATATTCACCGAGTGCAATATTAACTGAGTGTAATATTCACCCAGTGTAATAATCACCGAGTGCAATAATCATCGAGTGCAATAATCATCGAGTATAATAATCATCGACTGTAATATTCACCGCGTTCAATATTCACCGAGTGCAATATTCACCGAGTGCAATATTCACAGAGTGCAATAATCATCGAGTGCAAGAATCATCGAGTGTAATATTCACCGAGTGCAATGATCACCGAGTGCAATATTCACCGAGTGTAATATTCACCGAGTGCAATAATCACCGAGTGCAATAATCATCGAGTGCAAGAATCATCGAGTGTAATATTCACCGAGTGCAATATTCACCGAGAGCTATAATCACCCGGTGTAATATTCACATAGTGCAATATTAACTGAATGTAATATTCATCGAGTGCAATATTAACCGAGTGCAATATTCACCGAGTGTTATTTTGACTTAGTGCAATAATCATCGAGTGCAATATTCACCGAATGTAATAATCATCGAGTGTAATAATCATGGAGTGTAATATTCACCGAGTGCAATATTCACCGAATGTAATAATCATCGAGTGTAATAATCATCGAGTGTAATATTCACCGAGTGCTATATTCACCGAGAGCAATAATCACCCGGTGTAATATTCACCGAGTGCAATATTAACCGAGTGTAATATTCACCGAGTGTAATATTCACCGAGTGTAATATTCACCCAGTGTAATAATCACTGAGTGCAATAATCATCGAGTGCAATAATCATCGAGTGTAATAATCATCGAGTGTAATAATCATCGACTGTAATAGTCACCGAGTGCAACATTCACCGAGAGCAATAATCATCGAGTGCAATAATCATCGAGTGTAATAATCATCGAGTGTAATAAGCATCGAGTGTAATATTCACCGAGTGCAATGATCACCGAGTGCAATGATCACCGAGTGCAATATTCACCGAATGTAATAATCTTCGAGTGTAATATTCACCGAGTGCAATATTAACCGAGTGCAATATACACCGAGTGTTATTTTGACTGAGTGCAATAATCACCGAGTGCAATATTCACCGAATGTAATAATCTACGAATGTAATAATCATCGAGTGTAATATTCACCGAGTGCAATATTCACCGAGAGCAATAATCACCCGGTGTAATATTCACCGAGTGTAATAATCATCGAGTGTAATAATCATCGAGTGCAATAATCATCGAGTGCAATAATCATCGCGTGTAATAATCATCGAGTGTAATAATCATCGAGTGTAATATTAACCGAGTGCAATATTCACCGAGTGTTATTTTGACTGAGTGCAATAATCACCGAGTGTAATATTCACCGAGTGCAATATTCACCGAGTGCAAAATTCACCGAGTGCAATATTCATCAAGTGCAATATTCATCGGGTGCAATATTAAATGAGTGTTATATTGAACAATTGCAATATTCACCGGGTGCAATATAAAATGTGTGCAATATTCACCGAGTGCATTATTCACAGAGTGTAAAGTTAAATGAGTGCAATAGTCACCGAGTGTAATATTCACCGAGTGTAATATTCACCGAGTGTAATATAAAATGAGTGCAATATTTACCGAACTCAATATTCACCGAGTGCAATATTCACCGAGTGTAATAGTAACCGAGTGCAATAGTCACTGAGTGCAATAATCACCGAGTGCAATATTCACTGAGTGCTATATTCACCGAGTGTAATATTAAATGTGTGTAATATTCACCGAGTGTAATACTAAATGTGTGTAACATTCACCATGTGTAATATTAAATGTGGGTAATAATCACCGAGTGCAATAATCATCGAGTGTAATAATCATCGAGTGTAATATTCACCGAGTGCAATATTAACCGAGTGTAATATTCACCGAGTGCAATATTAACCGAGTGCAATATTCACCGAGTGTAATATTCACCGAGTGTAATATTCACCCAGTGTAATAATCACTGAGTGCAATAATCATCGAGTGCAATAATCATCGAGTGTAATAATCATCGAGTGTAATAATCATCGACTGTAATAGTCACCGAGTGCAACATTCACCGAGAGCAATAATCATCGAGTGCAATAATCATCGAGTGTAATAATCATCGAGTGTAATCAGCATCGAGTGTAATATTCACCGAATGTAATAATCTTCAAGTGTAATATTCACCGAGTGCAATATTAACCGAGTGCAATATACACCGAGTGTTATTTTGACTGAGTGCAATAATCACCGAGTGCAATATTCACCGAATGTAATAATCTTCGAGTGTAATAATCATCGAGTGTAATATTCACCGAGTGCAATATTCACCGAGAGCAATAATCACCCGGTGTAATATTCACCGAGTGTAATAATCATCGAGTGCAATAATCATCGAGTGCAATAATCATCGCGTGTAATAATCATCGAGTGTAATAATCATCGAGTGTAATATTCACCGAGTGCAATATTCACCGAGAGCAATAATCACCCGGTGTAATATTCACCGAGTGCAATATTCACCGAGTATTATTTTGACTGAGTGCAACAATCACCGAGTGCAATATTCATCGAGTGCAATATTCATCGATTGCAATATTAAATGTGTGTAATATTCACCGTGTGTAATATTAAATGAGTGTAATATTCACCGAGTGTAATATTAAATGAGTGCAATATTCACCGAGTGCAATATTCACAGAGTGTAATGTTAAATGATTGCAATCGTCACCGAGTGCAATAGTCACCGAGTGCAATATTCACCGAGTGTAATATTCACCGAGTGCAATGATCACCGAGTGCAATATTCACCGAATGTAATAATCACCGAGTGCAATAGTCACCGAGTGCAATATTCACCGAGAACAATAACCACACAGTGTAATATTCACCCAGTGCAATAATCACCAAGTGCAATAATCACCGAGTGGAATGATCTCCGAGTGCAATATTCACCGAGAGCAAACATCACCCAGTGTAATCTTTACCGAGTGTAATATTCACGTCGTGCAATATTCACAGAGTGTAATATTGACCCAGTGCAATAAACACCGAGTGCAATATTCACCGAAAGCAATAATCACCCAGTGTAATAATCACCAAGTGCAATAATCATCGAGTGCAATAATCATCGAGTGTAATAATCATCGAGTGTAATAAACATCGAGTGCAATAAACATCGCGTGTAATATTCACCGAGAGCAATATTCACCGAGTGTAATATTCACCGAGTGCAATATTCACCGAGTGTAATATTCACCGAGTGCAATATTCACCGAGTGTAATATTCACCGAGTGTAATAAGCACCGAGTGCAATAATCACCGAGTGTAATAATCACCGAGTGCAATAATCATCGAGTGCAATATTCACCGAGTGTAATATTCACCGAGTGTAATAAGCACCGAGTGTAATATTCACCGAGTGTAATAAGCACCGAGTGCAATAATCACCGAGTGTAATAATCACCGAGTGCAATAATCATGGAGTGTAATAATCATCGAGTGTAATAATCATCGAGTGTAATATTCACCGAGTGCAATATTCACCGAGAGCAATAATCTCCCGGTGTAATATTCACCGAGTGCAATATTAACCGAGTGCAATATTCACCGAGTGTTATTTTGACTGAGTGCAATAATCACCGAGTGTAATATTCACCGAGTGCAATATTCACCGAGTGCAATATTCATCGAGTGCAATATTCATCGAGTGCAATATTAAATGAGTGTAACATTCACCATGTGTAATATTAAATGAGTGTAATATTCATCGAGTGTAATATTAAATGAGTGTTATATTCACCAATTGCAATATTCACCGGGTGCAATATAAAATGTGTGCAATATTCACTGAGTGCATTATTCACAGAGTGTAATGTTAAATGAGTGCAATAGTCACCGAGTGCAATAGTCACCGAGTGCAATATTCACCGAGTGTAATATTCAACGAGTGTAATATAAAATGAGTGCAATATTCACCGAATTCAATATTCACCGAGTGCAATATTCACCGAGTGTAATAGTAACCGAGTGCAATAGTCACTGAGTGCAATAATCACCAAGTGCAATATTCACTGAGTGCTATATTCACCGAGTGTAATATTAAATGTGTGTAATATTCACCGAGTGTAATATTAAATGTGTGTAACATTCACCATGTGTAATATTAAATGTGGGTAATAATCACCGAGTGCAATAATCATCGAGTGTAATAATCATCGAGTGGAATATTCACCGAGTGCAATATTTACCCAGAGCAATAATCACCCGGTGTAATATTCACCGAGTGCAATATTAACCGAGTGTAATATTCACCGAGTGCAATATTAACCGAGTGCAATATTCACCGAGTGTAATATTCACCGAGTGTAATATTCACCGAGAGCAATAATCTCCCGGTGTAATATTCACCGAGTGCAATATTAACCGAGAGCAATATTCACCGAGTGTTATTTTGACTGAGTGCAATAATCACCGAGAGCAATATTCACCGAGTGTAATATTCACCGAGTGCAATATTCACCGAGTGTAATATTCACCGAGTGCAATATTCACCGAGTATAATATTCACCGAGTGTAATAAGCACCGAGTGCAATAATCACCGAGTGTAATAATCACCGAGTGCAATAATCATCGAGTGCAATATTCACCGAGTGTAATATTCACCGAGTGTAATAAGCACCGAGTGTAATATTCACCGAGTGTAATAAGCACCGAGTGCAATAATCACCGAGTGTACTAATCACCGAGTGCAATAATCATGGAGTGTAATAATCATCGAGTGTAATCATCATCGAGTGTAATATTCACCGAGTGCAATATTCACCGAGAGCAATAATCTCCCGGTGTAATATTCACCGAGTGCAATATTAACCGAGTGCAATATTCACCGAGTGTTATTTTGACTGAGTGTAATATTCACCGAGTGCAATATTCACCGAGTGCAATATTGACCGAGTGCAATATTCATCGAGTGCAATATTCATCGAGTGCAATATTAAATGTGTGCAATATTCACTGAGTGCATTATTCACAGAGTGTAATGTTAAATGAGTGCAATAGTCAGCGAGTGCAATAGTCACCGAGTGCAATATTCACCGAGTGTAATATTCACCGAGTGTAATATAAAATGAGTGCAATATTCACCGAATTCAATATTCACCGAGTGCATTATTCACCGAGTGTAATAGTAACCGAGTGCAATAGTCACTGAGTGCAATAATCACCGAGTGCAATATTCACTGAGTGCTATATTCACCACGTGTAATATTAAATGTGTGTAATATTCACCGAGTGTAATATTAAATGTGTGTAACATTCACCATGTGTAATATTAAATGTGGGTAATAATCACCGAGTGCAATAATCATCGAGTGTAATAATCATCGAGTGGAATATTCACCGATTGCAATATTTACCCAGAGCAATAATCACCCGGTGTAATATTCACCGAGTGCAATATTAACCGAGTGTAATATTCACCGAGTGCAATATTAACCGAGTGCAATATTCACCGAGTGTAATATTCACCGAGTGTAATATTCACCGAGTGTAATATTCACCCAGTGTAATAATCACTGAGTGCAATAATCATCGAGTGCAATAATCATCGAGTGTAATAATCATCGAGTGTAATAGTCACCGAGTGCAACATTCACCGAGAGTAATAATCATCGAGTGCAATAATCATCGAGTGTAATAATCATCGAGTGTAATAAGCATCGAGTGTAATATTCACCGAGTGCAATGATCACCGAGTGCAATGATCACCGAGTGCAATATTCACCGAATGTAATAATCTTCGAGTGTAATATTCACCGAGTGCAATATTAACCGAGTGCAATATACACCGAGTGTTATTTTGACTGAGTGCAATAATCACCGAGTGCAATATTCACCGAATGTAATAATCTTCGAGTGTAATAATCATTGAGTGTAATATTCACCGAGTGCAATATTCACCGAATGTAATAATCTTCGAGTGTAATATTCACCGAGTGCAATATTAACCGAGTGCAATATACACCGAGTGTTATTTTGACTGAGTGCAATAATCACCGAGTGCAATATTCACCGAATGTAATAATCTTCGAGTGTAATAATCATTGAGTGTAATATTCACCGAGTGCAATATTCACCGAGAGCAATAATCACCCGGTGTAATATTCACCGAGTGCAATATTCACCGAGTGCAATATTCACCGAGTGCAATATTCATCGAGTGCAATATTCATCGAGTGCAATATTAAATGTGTGCAATATTCACTGAGTGCATTATTCACAGAGTGTAATGTTAAATGAGTGCAATAGTCAGCGAGTGCAATAGTCACCGAGTGCAATATTCACCGAGTGTAATATTCACCGAGTGTAATATAAAATTAGTGCAATATTCACCGAATTCAATATTCACCGAGTGCATTATTCACCGAGTGTAATAGTAACCGAGTGCAATAGTCACTGAGTGCAATAATCACCGAGTGCAATATTCACTGAGTGCTATATTCACCAAGTGTAATATTAAATGTGTGTAATATTCACCGAGTGTAATATTAAATGTGTGTAACATTCACCATGTGTAATATTAAATGTGGGTAATAATCACCGAGTGCAATAATCATCGAGTGTAATAATCATCGAGTGGAATATTCACCGAGTGCAATATTTACCCAGAGCAATAATCACCCGGTGTAATATTCACCGAGTGCAATATTAACCGAGTGTAATATTCACCGAGTGCAATATTAACCGAGTGCAATAATCACCGAGTGTAATATTCACCGAGTGTCATATTCACCCAGTGTAATAATCACTGAGTGCAATAATCATCGAGTGCAATAATCATCGAGTGTAATAATCATCGAGTGTAATAGTCACCGAGTGCAACATTCACCGAGAGCAATAATCATCGAGTGCAATAATCATCGAGTGTAATAATCATCGAGTGTAATAAGCATCGAGTGTAATATTCACCGAGTGCAATGATCACCGAGTGCAATGATCACCGAGTGCAATATTCACCGAATGTAATAATCTTCGAGTGTAATATTCACCGAATGCAATATTAACCGAGTGCAATATACACCGAGTGTTATTTTGACTGAGTGCAATAATCACCGAGTGCAATATTCACCGAATGTAATAATCTTCGAGTGTAATAATCATCGAGTGTAATATTCACCGAGTGCAATATTCACCGAGAGCAATAATCACCCGGTGTAATATTCACCGAGTGTAATAATCATCGAGTGCAATAATCATCGAGTGCAATAATCATCGCGTGTAATAATCATCGAGTGTCATAATCATCGAGTGTAATATTCACCGAGTGCAATATTCACCGAGAGCAATAATCACCCGGTGTAATATTCACCGAGTGCAATATTCACTGAGTGTTATTTTGACTGAGTGCAACAATCACCGAGTGCAATATTCATCGAGTGCAATATTCATCGATTGCAATATTAAATGTGTGTAATATTCACCGTGTGTAATATCAAATGAGTGTAATATTCACCGAGTGTAATATTAAATGAGTGCAATATTCACCGAGTGCAATATTCACAGAGTGTAATGTTAAATGAGTGCAATAGTCACCGAGTGCAATAGTCACCGAGTGCAATATTCACCGAGTGTAATATTCACCGAGTGCAATGATCACCGAGTGCAATATTCACCGAGTGTAATATTCACCGAATGTAATAATCACCGAGTGCAATAGTCACCGAGTGCAATATTCACCGAGTGCAATGATCTCCGAGTGCAATATTTACCGAGAGCAAACATCACCCAGTCTAATCTTTACCGGGTGTAATATTCACGTCGTGTAATATTCACCGAAAGCAATAATCACCCAGTGTAATAATCACCAAGTGCAATAATCATCGAGTGTAATAATCATCGAGTGTAATAATCATCGAGTGTAATAATCATCGAGTGTAATAATCATCGAGTGTAATAATCATCGAGTGTATATTACACTCGGTGAATATTGCACTCGGTGATCATTGCACTCGGTGAATATTACACTCGGTGAAGTCCATGCTTTGCTGAAGTCCATGTACACGTGGTCTACATGGACTTCAGCAAAGCATTTGACAAGGTACCGCATGGTAGGTTGTGACATAAGGTTAAATCTCATGGGATCCAAGGTGAGGTAGCCAATTGGATACAAAATTGGCTTGACGACAGAAGACAGAGGGTGGTTGTAGAGGGTTGTTTTTCAAACTGGATGCCTGTGTCCAGCGGTGTGCCTCAGGGATCGGTGCTGGGTCCGCTGTTATTTGTTATTTATATTAATGATTTGGATGAGAATTTAGGAGGCATGGTTAGTAAGTTTGCAGATGACACCAAGATTGGTGGCATTGTGGACAGTGAAGAAGGTTATCTAGGATTGCAACGGGATCTTGATAAATTGGGCCAGTGGGCCGATGAATGGCAGATGGAGTTTAATTTAGATAAATGTGAGGTGATGCATTTTGGTAGATCGAATCGGGCCAGGACCTACTCCGTTAATGGTAGGGCGTTGGGGAGAGTTATAGAACAAAGAGATCTGGGAGTACAGATTCATAGCTCCTTGAAAGTGGAGTCACAGGTGGATAGGGTGGTGAAGAAGGCATTCAGCATGCTTGGTTTCATTGGTCAGAACATTGAATGCAGGAGTTGGGATGTCTTGTTGAAGTTGTACAGGGCATTGGTGAGGCCACACTTGGAGTACTGTGTACAGTTCTGGTCACCCTATTATAGAAAGGATATTATTAAACTAGAAAGAGTGCAGAAAAGATTTACTAGGATGCTACCGGGACTTGATGGTTTGACTTATAGGGAGAGGTTAGACAGACTGGGACTTTTTTCCCTGGAGAGTAGGAGGTTAAGGGGTGATCTTATAGAAGTCTATAAAATAATGAGGGGCATAGATAAGGTCGATAGTCAAAATCTTTTCCCAAAGGTAGGGGAGTCTATAACGAGGGGGCATAGATTTAAGGTGAGAGGGGAGAGATACAAAAGGGTCCAGAGGGGCAATTTTTTCACTCAAAGGGTGGTGAGTGTCTGGAACGAGCTGCCAGAGGCAGTAGTAGAGGTGGGTACAATTTTGTCTTTTAAAAAGCATTTGGACAGTTACATGGGTAAGATGGGTATAGAGGGATATGGGCCAAGTGCAGGCAATTGGGACTAGCTTAGTGGTATAAACTGGGCGACATGGACATGTTGGGCCGAAGGGCCTGTTTCCATGTTGTAACTTCTATGTAATAAACATCGAGTGTAATATTCACCGAGAGCAATATTCACCGAGTGTAATATTCACCGAGTGCAATATTCACCGAGTGAAATATTCACCGAGTGTAATAAGCACCGAGTGCAATAATCACCGAGTGTAATAATCACCGAGTGCAATAATCATCGAGTGCAATATTCACCGAGTGTAATATTCACCGAGTGTAACAAGCACCGAGTGTAATATTCACCGAGTGTAATAAGCACCGAGTGCAATAATCACCGAGTGTAATAATCATCGAGTGTAATAATCATCGAGTGTAATAATCATCGAGTGTAATAATCATCGAGTGTAATATTCACCGAGTGCAATATTCACCGAGAGCAATAATCTCCCGGTGTAATATTCACCGAGTGCAATATTCACCGAGTGCAATATTCACCGAGTGCAAGATTCACCGAGTGAAATATTCACCGAGTGTAATAAGCACCGAGTGCAATAATCACCGAGTGTAATAATCACCGAGTGCAATAATCATCGAGTGCAATATTCACCGAGTGTAATATTCACCGAGTGTAACAAGCACCGAGTGTAATATTCACCGAGTGTAATAAGCACCGAGTGCAATAAATACCGAGTGTAATAATCATCGAGTGTAATAATCATCGAGTGTAATAATCATCGAGTGTAATAATCATCGAGTGTAATATTCACCGGGGTGTAATATTCACCGAGAGCAATATTCATCGAGTGCAATATTCACCGAGTGCAATATTCACCGAGTGTTATTTTGACTGAGTGCAATAATCACCGAGTGTAATAATCACCGAGTGCAATATTCACCGAGTGCAATATTCACCGAGTGCAATATTCATCGAGTGCAATATTCATCGAGTGCAATATTAAATGAGTGTAACATTCACCGAGTATAATATTAAATGAGTGTTATATTCACCAATTGCAATATTCACGGGGTGCAATATAAAATGTGTGCAATATTCACTGAGTGCATTATTCACAGAGTGTAATGTTAAATGAGTGCAATAGTCAGCGTGTGCAATAGTCACCGAGTGCAATATTCACCGAGTGTAATATTCACCGAGTGTAATATAAAATGAGTGCAATATTCACCGAATTCAATATTCACCGACTGCAATATTCACCGAGTGTAATAGCAACCGAGTGCAATAATCACCGAGTGCAATATTCACTGAGTGCTATATTCAACGAGTGTAATATTAAATGTGTGCAATATTCACCGAGTGTAATATTAAATGTGTGTAACATTCACCATGTGTAATATTAAATGTGGGTAATAATCACCGAGTGCAATAATCATCGAGTGTAATATTCACCGAGTGCAATATTCACCATGTGTAATATTCATCGAGTGCAATATTCACCGAGTGTAATATTCATCGAGTGCAATATTCACTGAGTGTAATATTCACCGAGTACAATATTCACCGAGTGTAATATTCATCGAGTGTGATAATCATCGAGTGTAATAATCATCGACTGTCATATTCACCAAGTGCAATATTCACCGCGTGTAATATTCACCGAGTGCAATGATCACCGAGTGCAATATTCACCGAGTGTAATATTCACCGAGTGCAATAATCACCGAGTGCAATATTCACAGAGTGCAATAATCATCGAGTGCAAGAATCATCAAGTGTAATAATCATCGAGTGTAATAATCACCCAGTGCAATAATCGTCGAGTGCAATATTCACCGAGAGCAATAATTACCCGCTGTAATATTCACCGAGTGCAATATTAACTGAGTGTAATATTCAGCGAGTGCAATATTAACCGAGTGCAATATTCACTGAGTGTTATTTTGACTGAGTGCAATAATCACCGAGTGCAATATTCACCGAATGTAATAATCATCGAGTGTAATAATCATCGAGTGTAATATTCACCGAGTGCAATATTCACCGAGTGTAATATTCACCGAGTGCATATTCACGGAGTGCAATGATTACCGAGTGCAATATTCACCGAGTGTAATAAGCACCGAGTGCAATAATCACCGAGTGTAATAATCACCGAGTGCAATAATCATCGAGTGCAATAATCATCGAGTGCAATAATCATCAAGTGTAATATTCACCGAGTGCAATATTCAGCGGTTGCAATGATCACCGAGTGCAATGATCACCGAGTGCAATGATCACCGAGTGTAATATTCACCGAGTGCATATTCACGGAGTGCAATGATTACCGAGTGCAATATTCACCGAGTGTAATAAGCACCGAGTGCAATAATCACCGAGTGTAATAATCACCGAGTGCAATAATCATCGAGTGCAATAATCATCGAGTGCAATAATCATCAAGTGTAATATTCACCGAGTGCAATATTCAGCGGTTGCAATGATCACCGAGTGCAATGATCACCGAGTGTAATATTCACCGAGTGCAATATTCACCGAGAGCAATAATCACCCGGTGTAATATTCACCGAGTGCAATATTAACTGAGTGTAATATTCACCGAGTGCAATATTCACCGAGAGCAATATTCACTGAGTGTTATTTTGACTGAGTGCAATAATCACCGAGTGCAATATTCACCGAGTGTTATTTTGACTGAGTGCAATAATCACCGAGTGCAATATTAACCGAGTGCAATATTCACCGAGTGTTATTTTGACTGAGTGCAATAATCACCGAGTGCCATATTCACCGAGTGCAATATTCATCGAGTGTTATTTTGACTGAGTGCAATAATCACCGAGTGCAATATTCACCGAGTGCAATATTCATCGAGTGCAATATTAAATGTGTGTAATATTCACCGTGTGTAATATTAAATGAGTGTAATATTCACCGAGTGTAATATTAAATGAGTGTTATATTCACCGAGTGCAATATTCACCGAGTGCAATATTCACCGAGTGTTATTTTGACTGAGTGCAATATTCACCGAGTGCAATATTCATCGAGGGCAATATTCATCGAGTGCAATATTAAATGTGTGTAATATTCACCGTGTGTAATATTAAATGAGTGTAATATTCACCGAGTGCAATATTCACCGAGTGCAATATTCACCGAGTGTAATGTTAAATGAGTGCAATAGTCATCGAGTGCAATAGTCACCGAGTGCAATATTCACCGAGTGTAATATTCACCGAGTGCAATATTCACGGAGTGCAATATTCACCATGTGTAATATTCACCGAGTGTAATGATCACCGAGTGCAATATTCACCATGTGTAATATTCACCGAGTGTAATAATCACCGAGTGCAATATTCACCGAGTGCAATATTCACCGAGTGCAATATTCACCGAGTGTAATATTAAATGTGTGTAATATTCACCGAGTGTTATATTAAATGTGTGTAATATTAACCGTGTGTAATATTAAATGTGGGTAATAATCACCGAGTGCAATAATCATCGAGCGTAATAATCATCGAGTGTAATAATCACCGAGTGTAATATTCACCGAGTGCAATATTCACTGAGTGTAATATTCACCGAGTGTTATATTCACCGAGTGCAATGAACACCGAGTGCAATATTCACCGAGTGTAATATTCACCGAGTGCAATGATCACCGAGTGCAATATTCACCGACTGTAATATTCACCGAGTGTAATATTCACTGAGTGTAATATTCACTGAGTGCAATGATCACCGAGTGCAATATTCACCGAGTGCAATATTCACCGAGTGCAATATTCACCGAGAGCAATAAACACCCGGTGTAATATTCACCGAGTGCAATATTCACCGAGTGCAATATTCATCGAGTGCAATATTCACCGAGTGCAATATTCACCGAGAGCAATAAACACCCGGAGTAATATTCACCGAGTGCAATATTCACCGAGTGCAATATTCACCGAGTGCAATATTCATCGAGTGCAATGATCACCGAGTGCAATATTCACCGAGTGTAATATACATCGAGTGTAATATTCACCCAGTGTAAGAATCACCGAGTGCAATATTCACCGAGTGCAATATTCACCGAGTGCAATATTCACCGAGAGCAATAAACACCCGGTGTAATATTCACCGAGTGCAATATTCACCGAGTGCAATATTCATCGAGTGCAATATTCACCGAGTGCAATATTCACCGAGAGCAATAAACACCCGGTGTAATATTCACCGAGTGCAATATTCACCGAGTGCAATATTCACCGAGTGCAATATTCATCGAGTGCAATGATCACCGAGTGCAATATTCACCGAGTGTAATATTCATCGAGTGCAATATTCACCGAGTGCAATATTCACCGAGAGCAATAAACACCCGGTGTAATATTCACCGAGTGCAATATTCACCGAGTGCAATATTCACCGAGTGCAATATTCATCGAGTGCAATGATCACCGAGTGCAATATTCACCGAGTGCAATATTCACCGAGTGCAATATTCACCGAGTGCAATATTCACCGAGTGAAATATTCACCGAGTGTAATAAGCACCGAGTGCAATAATCACCGAGTGTAATAATCACCGAGTGCAATATTCATCGAGTGCAATATTCACCGAGTGTAATATTCACCGAGTGTAACAAGCACCGAGTGTAATATTCACCGAGTGTAATAAGCACCGAGTGCAATAAATCCCGAGTGTAATAATCATCGAGTGTAATAATCATCGAGTGTAATAATCATCGAGTGTAATAATCATCGAGTGTAATATTCACCGGGGTGTAATATTCACCGAGAGCAATATTCATCGAGTGCAATATTCACCGAGTGCAATATTCACCGAGTGTTATTTTGACTGAGTGCAATAATCACCGAGTGTAATAATCACCGAGTGCAATATTCACCGAGTGCAATATTCACCGAGTGCAATATTCATCGAGTGCAATATTCATCGAGTGCAATATTAAATGAGTGTAACATTCACCGAGTATAATATTAAATGAGTGTTATATTCACCAATTGCAATATTCACGGGGTGCAATATAAAATGTGTGCAATATTCACTGAGTGCATTATTCACAGAGTGTAATGTTAAATGAGTGCAATAGTCAGCGTGTGCAATAGTCACCGAGTGCAATATTCACCGAGTGTAATATTCACCGAGTGTAATATAAAATGAGTGCAATATTCACCGAATTCAATATTCACCGACTGCAATATTCACCGAGTGTAATAGTAACCGAGTGCAATAATCACCGAGTGCAATATTCACTGAGTGCTATATTCAACGAGTGTAATATTAAATGTGTGCAATATTCAGCGAGTGTAATATTAAATGTGTGTAATATTCACCATGTGTAATATTAAATGTGGGTAATAATCACCGAGGGCAATAATCATCGAGTGTAATATTCACCGAGTGCAATATTCACCATGTGTAATATTCATCGAGTGCAATATTCACCGAGTGTAATATTCATCGAGTGCAATATTCACTGAGTGTAATATTCACCGAGTACAATATTCACCGAGTGTAATATTCATCGAGTGTGATAATCATCGAGTGTAATAATCATCGACTGTCATATTCACCAAGTGCAATATTCACCGCGTGTAATATTCACCGAGTGCAATGATCACCGAGTGCAATATTCACCGAGTGTAATATTCACCGAGTGCAATAATCACCGAGTGCAATATTCACAGAGTGCAATAATCATCGAGTGCAAGAATCATCAAGTGTAATAATCATCGAGTGTAATAATCACCCAGTGCAATAATCGTCGAGTGCAATATTCACCGAGAGCAATAATTACCCGCTGTAATATTCACCGAGTGCAATATTAACTGAGTGTAATATTCAGCGAGTGCAATATTAACCGAGTGCAATATTCACTGAGTGTTATTTTGACTGAGTGCAATAATCACCGAGTGCAATATTCACCGAATGTAATAATCATCGAGTGTAATAATCATCGAGTGTAATATTCACCGAGTGCAATATTCACCGAGTGTAATATTCACCGAGTGCATATTCACGGAGTGCAATGATTACCGAGTGCAATATTCACCGAGTGCAATATTCACCGAGTGCAATATTCACCGAGAGCAATAAACACCCGGTGTAATATTCACCGAGTGCAATATTCACCGAGTGCAATATTCATCGAGTGCAATATTCACCGAGTGCAATATTCACCGAGAGCAATAAACACCCGGAGTAATATTCACCGAGTGCAATATTCACCGAGTGCAATATTCACCGAGTGCAATATTCATCGAGTGCAATGATCACCGAGTGCAATATTCACCGAGTGTAATATACATCGAGTGTAATATTCACCCAGTGTAAGAATCACCGAGTGCAATATTCACCGAGTGCAATATTCACCGAGTGCAATATTCACCGAGAGCAATAAACACCCGGTGTAATATTCACCGAGTGCAATATTCACCGAGTGCAATATTCATCGAGTGCAATATTCACCGAGTGCAATATTCACCGAGAGCAATAAACACCCGGTGTAATATTCACCGAGTGCAATATTCACCGAGTGCAATATTCACCGAGTGCAATATTCATCGAGTGCAATGATCACCGAGTGCAATATTCACCGAGTGTAATATTCATCGAGTGCAATATTCACCGAGTGCAATATTCACCGAGAGCAATAAACACCCGGTGTAATATTCACCGAGTGCAATATTCACCGAGTGCAATATTCACCGAGTGCAATATTCATCGAGTGCAATGATCACCGAGTGCAATATTCACCGAGTGTAATATTCATCGAGTGTAATATTCACCCAGTGTAAGAATCACCGAGTGCAATAATCATCGAGTGTAATAATCATCGAGTGCAATATTCACCGAGTGCAATATTCACAGAGTGCAATATTCACCGAGTGTCATATTAAATGAGTGCAATAGTCACCGAGTGCAATAGTCATCGAGTGTAATATTCACCGAGTGTAATATAAATTGAGTGCAATATTCACCGAATTCAATATTCACCGAGTGCAATATTAAATGAGTGCAATATTCACCGAGTGCAATAATCACCGAGTGCAATAATCACCGAGTGCAATATTCACCGAGTGTCATATTAAATGTGTGTAATATTCACCGAGTGTAATATTAAATGTGTGTAACATTCACCGTGTGCAATATTAAATGTGGGTAATATTCACCGAGTGTAATTTTAAATGTGTGTAACATTCACCGTGTGTAATATTCACCGAGTGTAATATTCACCGAGTGTAATATTAAATGAGTGCAATATTAAATGCGTGTAACATTCACCGTGTGTAATATACACCGAGTGTAATATTAAATGAGTGCAATATTAAATGCGTGTAACATTCACCTGTGTAATATTAAATGTGTGTAATATTTACCGAGTGCAATATTAAATGTGTGTAACATTCACCATGTGTAATATTCACCGAGTGTAATATTAAATGAGTACAATATTAAATGTGTGTAACATTCACCTTGTGTAATATTCACCGGGTGTAATATTAAATGTGTGTAATATTCACCGAGTGCAATATTAAATGTGTGTAATATTCACCAAGTGTAATATTAAATGTGTGTAATATTCACCAAGTGTAATATTAAATGTGTGTAATATTCACCAAGAGTAATATTAAATGTGTGTAACATTCACCGAGCGTAATATTAAATGTGTGTAATATTCACCGAGCGTAATATTAAATGTGTGTAATATTCACAGAGTGTAATATTAAATGTGTGTAATATTCACAGAGTGTAATATTAAATGTGTGTAACATTCACCATGTGTAATATTAAATGTGTGTAATATTCACCGAGTGTAATATTAAATGTGTGTAATATTCACCGAGTGTAATATTAAATGTGTGTAACATTCACCGTGTGTAATATTCACCGGGTGTAATATTAAATGAGTGTTATATTCACCGAGTGCAATATAAAACGAGTGTAATATTCACAGAGTGCAATATCCACAGAGTGTCATATTCACCGAGTGTAATATAAAATGAGTGCAATATTCACCGAATTCAATATTCACCGAGTGCAATATTAAAAGAGTGCAATAATCACCGAGTGCAATATTCACCGAGTGCAATATTCACCGAGTGTAATATTCACAGAGTGTAATATTAAATAAGTGTAATATTCACCGAGTGCAATATTCACAGAGTGTAATATTCACAGAGTGTAATATTAAATAAGTGTAATATTCACCGAGTGCAATATTCACCAAGTGTAATATTTACTGGATGTAATATTTACCGAGTGTCAGAGTCACTGAGTATAATATTCACCCAGTGTAATATTCACCGAGTGTAATATTCATCGAGTGAAATATTCACCGAGTGTAATATTCACCGAGTGTAATATTCACAGAGTGCGAGAATCACCAAGTGCAATATTCACCGAGTGCAATATTCATCGAGTGAAATATTCACCGAGTGTAATATTCACCGAGTGTAATATTGACCGAGTGCAACATTCACTGAGTGTAACTATCACCGAGTGTCAGAATCACTGAGTGTAATATTGACCGAGTGTAATATTTACCGGGTGTAATATTCACCGAGTGTGAGAATCACCGAGTGCAATATTCATCAAGTGTAATATTCACCGAGTGTAATATTGACCGAGTGTAACTTTCACCGAGTGTCAGAATCACTGAGTGTACTATTCACCCAGTGTAATATTCACCCAGTATAATATTCACTGAGTGTAATATTCACTGTGTAATATTCACCAAGTGTAATATCCAATGAGAGTAATATTCACCGAGTGTAATAGTCACCGAGTTTATCATTCAACGAGTGTAACATTCATTGAGTGTATCGCTCACCGAGTGTAATATTCACCGAGTGTAATATTCACCGAGTGTAACATTCATTGCGTGTATCACTCACCGAGTGTAATATTCACTGAGTGTAATATTCACCGAGTGTAACATTCATTGGGTGTATCGCTCACCGAGTGTAATATTCACTGAGTGTAATATTCACCGAGTGTAACATTCATTGCGTGTATCACTCACCGAGTGTAATATTCACAGAATGTAATATTCACCGAGTGTATCATTCACCGGGGGTAATATTCACAGAATGTAATATTCACCGAGTGTATCATTCACCGGGGGTAATATTCACAGAGTGTAATATTCACCGAGTGTAACATTCATTGCGTGTATCACTCACCGAGTGTAATATTCACAGAGTGTAATATTCACCGAGTGTATCATTCACCGAGTGTAATATTCACAGAGTGTAATATTCACCGAGTGTATCATTCACCGAGTGTAATATTCACAGAGTGTAATATTCACCGAGTGTAATATTCACCGAGTGTAACATTCATTGCGTGTATCACTCACCGAGTGTAATATTCACCGAGTGTAATATTCACCAAGTGTAATATTCACCGAGTGTAATATTCACCGAGTGTAACATTCATTGAGTGTATCACTCACCGAGTAATATTCATCGAGTGTAACATTCATTGAGTGTATCACTCACCGAGTAATATTCATCGAGTGTAACATTCATTGAGTGTATCACTCGCCGAGTGTAATATTCATCGAGTGTAATATTCATCGAGTGTAACATTCATTGAGTGTATCACTCACCGAGTAATATTCATCGAGTGTAACATTCATTGAGTGTATCACTCACCGAGTGTAATATTCACCGAGTGTAACATTCATTGCGTGTATCACTCACCGAGTGTAATATTCACAGAATGTAATATTCACCGAGTGTAATATTCACCGAGTGTAATATTCACAGAGTGTAATATTCACCGAGTGAAACATTCATTGAGTGTATCACTCACCGAGTAATATTCATCGAGTGTAACATTCATTGAGTGTATCACTCACCGAGTAATATTCATCGAGTGAAATATTCACCGAGTGTAATATTCACCGAGTGTAATATTCACAGAGTGCGAGAATCACCAAGTGCAATATTCACCGAGTGCAATATTCATCGAGTGAAATATTCACCGAGTGCAATATTCATCGAGTGAAATATTCACCGAGTGTAATATTCACCGAGTGTAATATTGACCGAGTGCAACATTCACTGAGTGTAACTATCACCGAGTGTCAGAATCACTGAGTGTAATATTGACCGAGTGTAATATTTAGCGGGTGTAATATTCACCGAGTGTGAGAATCACCGAGTGCAATATTCATCAAGTGTAATATTCACCGAGTGTAATATTGACCGAGTGTAACTTTCACCGAGTGTCAGAATCACTGAGTGTACTATTCACCCAGTGTAATATTCACCCAGTATAATATTCACTGAGTGTAATATTCACTGTGTAATATTCACCAAGTGTAATATCCAATGAGAGTAATATTCACCGAGTGTAATAGTCACCGAGTTTATCATTCAACGAGTGTAACATTCATTGAGTGTATCGCTCACCGAGTGTAATATTCACCGAGTGTAATATTCACCGAGTGTAACATTCATTGCGTGTATCACTCACCGAGTGTAATATTCACCGAGTGTAATATTCACCGAGTGTAACATTCATTGGGTGTATCGCTCACCGAGTGTAATATTCACCGAGTGTAATATTCACCGAGTGTAACATTCATTGCGTGTATCACTCACCGAGTGTAATATTCACAGAATGTAATATTCACCGAGTGTATCATTCACCGGGGGTAATATTCACAGAATGTAATATTCACCGAGTGTATCATTCACCGGGGGTAATATTCACAGAGTGTAATATTCACCGAGTGTAACATTCATTGCGTGTATCACTCACCGAGTGTAATATTCACAGAGTGTAATATTCACCGAGTGTATCATTCACCGAGTGTAATATTCACAGAGTGTAATATTCACCGAGTGTATCATTCACCGAGTGTAATATTCACAGAGTGTAATATTCACCGAGTGTAATATTCACCGAGTGTAACATTCATTGCGTGTATCACTCACCGAGTGTAATATTCACCGAGTGTAATATTCACCGAGTGTAATATTCAGCGAGTGTAACATTCATTGAGTGTATCACTCACCGAGTAATATTCATCGAGTGTAACATTCATTGAGTGTATCACTCACCGAGTAATATTCATCGAGTGTAACATTCATTGCGTGTATCACTCACCGAGTGTAATATTCATCGAGTGTAATATTCATCGAGTGTAACATTCATTGAGTGTATCACTCACCGAGTAATATTCATCGAGTGTAACATTCATTGCGTGTATCACTCACCGAGTGTAATATTCACAGAATGTAATATTCACCGAGTGTAATATTCACCGAGTGTAATATTCACAGAGTGTAATATTCACCGAGTGTAACATTCATTGAATGTATCACTCACCGAGTAATATTCATCGAGTGTAACATTCATTGAGTGTATCACTCACCGAGTAATATTCATCGAGTGTAACATTCATTGAGTGTATCACTCACCGAGTGTAATATTCATCGAGTGTAATATTCACCCAGTGTAAGAATCACCGAGTGCAATAATCATCGAGTGTAATAATCACAGAGTGCAATATTCACCGAGTGCAATATTCACCGAGTGTATCATTCATTGAGTGTATCGCTCACCGAGTGTAATATTCACCGAGTGTAATATTCACCGAGTGTAACATTCATTGCGTGTATCACTCACCGAGTGTAATATTCACAGAGTGTAATATTCACCGAGTGTAACATTCATTGCGTGTATCACTCACCGAGTGTAATATTCACAGAGTGTAATATTCACCGAGTGTAATATTCACCGAGTGTAACATTCATTGAGTGTATCACTCACCGAGTAATATTCATCGAGTGTAACATTCATTGAGTGTATCACTCACCGAGTGTAATATTCATCGAGTGTAACATTCATTGAGTGTATCACTCACCGAGTGTAATATTCACCGAGTGTAACATTCATTGAGTGTATCACTCACCGAGTGTAATATTCACCGAGTGTAACATTCATCGAGTGTATCACTCACCGAGTGTAATATTCATCGAGTGCACCTGGCGATTTGAAATGTTGAGAATTTCTCATTGACATAGCTGTGATCTCTGTATTTCCCCATTAAGCAACTTTTGATTTCTGAATGAGTTATCACTTTATTGACATCTAAAGCCCTGAATTATCGAATGTGTTGGGGTGATGTCCAGACTCGGTATTGGGGAGGGGTGGGAGTGTGTTGGGGTGATGTCTAGACTTGGGTATTGGGGAGGGGTGGGAGTGTGTTCTGGTGATGTCCAGACTCGGGTATTGGGGAGGGGTGGGAGTGTGTTGTATTGATGTCTAGACTTGGGTATTGGGGAGGGGTGGGAGTGTGTTGTAGTGATGTCTAGACTTGGGTATTGGGGAGGGGTGGGAGTGTGTTGTAGTGATGTCTAGACTTGGGTATTGGGGAGGGGTGGGAGTGTGTTGGGGTGATGTCTAGACTCGGGTATTG
This sequence comes from Heptranchias perlo, assembly GCF_035084215.1. Taxonomy (NCBI): domain Eukaryota; kingdom Metazoa; phylum Chordata; class Chondrichthyes; order Hexanchiformes; family Hexanchidae; genus Heptranchias; species Heptranchias perlo. The sequence continues at coordinate 9,802 of NW_027139447.1, read as the reverse complement.
GGGAGGGGTGAGAGTGTGTTGGGGTGATGTTTAGACTTGGATATTGCGGGGGGGGTGGTGTGGGAGTGTGTTGGGGTGATGTCTAGACTCGAGTATTGGCGAGGGGTGGGAATGTGTTGGGGTGATGTCTAGACTCGGGTATTGGGGAGGGGCGGGAGTGTGTTGGGGTGATGTCTAGACTCGGGTATTGGGGAGGGGTGGGAGTGTGTTGGGGTGATGTCTAGACTAGGGTATTGGGCAAGGGTGGGAGTGTGTTGGGGTGACGTCTAGACTCGGGTATTGGGGAGGGGTGGGAGTGTGTTGGGGTGATGTCTAGACTCGGGTATTGGGGAGGGGTGGGAGAGTGTTGGGGTGATGTCTAGACTCGGGTATTGGGGAGGGGTGGGAGTGTGTTGGGGTGATGTCTAGACTCGGGTATTGGGGAGGGGTGGGAGACTGTTGGGGTGATGTCTAGACTCGGGTATTGGGGAGGGGTGGGAGACTGTTGGGGTGATGTCTAGACTCGGGTATTGGGCAAGGGTGGGAGTGTGTTGGGGTGATGTCTAGACTCGGGTATTGGGGAGGGGTGGGAGACTGTTGGGGTGATGTCTAGACTCGGGTATTGGGGAGGGGTGGGAGTGTGTTGGGGTGATGTCTAGACTCGGGTATTGGGGAGGGGTGGGAGTGTGTTGGGGTGATGTCTAGACTCGGGTATTGGGGAGGGGTGGGAGTGTGTTGGGGTGATGTCTAGACTAGGGTATTGGGCAAGGGTGGGAGTGTGTTGGGGTGACGTCTAGACTCGGGTATTGGGGAGGGGTGGGAGTGTGTTGGGGTGATGTCTAGACTCGGGTATTGGGGAGGGGTGGGAGAGTGTTGGGGTGATGTCTAGACTCGGGTATTGGGGAGGGGTGGGAGTGTGTTGGGGTGATGTCTAGACTCGGGTATTGGGGAGGGGTGGGAGAGTGTTGGGGTGATGTCTAGACTCGGGTATTGGGGAGGGGTGGGAGTGTGTTGGGGTGATGTCTAGACTCGGGTATTGGGGAGGGGTGGGAGTGTGTTGGGGTGACGTCTAGACTCGGGTATTGGGGAGGGGTGGGAGTGTGTTGGGGTGATGTCGAGACTCGGGTATTGGGGAGGGGTGGGAGTGTGTTGGGGTGATGTCTAGACTCGGGTATTGGGGAGGGGTGGGAGAGTGTTGGGGTGATGTCTAGACTCGGGTATTGGGGAGGGGTGGGAGTGTGTTGGGGTGATGTCTAGACTCGGGTATTGGGGAGGGGTGGGAGTGTGTTGGGGTGATGTCTAGACTCGGGTATTGGGGAGGGGTGGGAGTGTGTTGGGGTGATGTCTAGACTCGGGTATTGGGGAGGGGCGGGAGAGTGTTGGGGTGATGTCTAGACTTGGGTATTGGGGAGGGGTGGGAGTGTGTTGGGGTGATGTCTAGACTCGGGTATTGGGGAGGGGTGGGAGTGTGTTGGGGTGATGTCTAGACTCGGGTATTGGGGAGGGGTGGGAGAGTGTTGGGGTGATGTCTAGACTCGGGTATTGGGGAGGGGTGGGAGTGTGTTGGGGTGATGTCTAGACTCGGGTATTGGGGAGGGGTGGGAGTGTGTTGGGGTGATGTCTAGACTCGGGTATTGGGGAGGGGTGGGAGTGTGTTGGGGTGATGTCTAGACTCGGGTACTGGGGAGGGGTGGGAGTGTGTTGGGGTGATGTCTAGACTCGGGTACTGGGGAGGGGTGGGAGTGTGTTGGGGTGATGTCTAGACTCGGGTATTGGGGAGGGGTCGGAATGTGTTGGGGTGATGTCTAGACTCGGGTACTGGGGAGGGGTGGGAGTGTGTTGGGGTGATGTCTAGACTCGGGTATTGGGGAGGGGTGGGAGTGTGTTGGGGTGATGTCTAGACTCGGGTATTGGGGAGGGGTGGGAATGTGTTGGGGTGATGTCCAGTCTCGGGTATTTATTTATTTATTTTATTCGTTCATGGGATGTGGGCGTCGCTGGCGAGGCCGGCATTTATTGCCCATCCCTAATTGCCCTTGAGAAGGTGGTGGTGAGCCGCCTTCTTGAACCACTGCAGTCCGTGTGGTGAAGGTTCTCCCACAGTGCTGTTAGGAAGGGAGTTCCAGGATTTTGACCCAGCGACGATGAAGGAACGGCGATATATTTCCAAGTCGGGATGGTGTGTGACTTGGAGGGGAACGTGCAGGTGGTGTTGTTCCCATGCGCCTGCTGCCCTTGTCCTTCTAGGTGGTAGAGGTCGCGGGTTTGGGAGATGCTGTCGAAGAAGCCTTGGCGAGTTGCTGCAGTGCATCGTGTGGATGGTACACACTGCAGCCACTGTGTGCCGGTGGCGAAGGGAGTGAATGTTTAGGGTGGTGGATGGGGTGCCAATCAAGCGGGCTGCTTTATCTTGGATGGTGTCGAGCTTCTTGAGTGTTGTTGGAGCTGCACTCATCCAGGCAAGTGGAGAGTATTCCATCACACTCCTGACTTGTGCCTTGTAGATGGTGGAAAGGCTTTGGGGAGTCAGGAGGTGAGTCACTCACCACAGAATACCCAGCCTTTGACCTGCTCTCGTAGCCACAGTATTTATATGGCTGGTCCAGTTAAGTTTCTGGTCAATGGTGACCCCCAGGATGTTGATGGTGGAGGATTCGGCGATGGTAATGCCGTTGAATGTCAAGGGGAGGTGGTTAGACTCTCTCTTGTTGGAGATGGTCATTGCCTGGCACTTATTGGGGAGGGGTGGGAGTGTGTTGGGGTGATGTCTAGACTCGGGTATTGGGGAGGGGTGGGAGTGTGTTGGGGTGATGTCTAGACTCGAGTATTGGGGAGGGGTGGGAGTGAGTGAGTGAGTTGGGGTGATGTCTGGACTCGGGTATTGGGGAGGGGTGGGAATGTGTTGGGGTGATGTCTGGACTCGGGTATTGGGGAGGGGTGGGAGTGTGTTGGGGTGATGTCTAGACTCGGGTATTAGGGATGGGTGGGAGTGTGTTGGGTTGATGTCTAGACTCGGATATTGGGGACTGATGGGAGTCTCTGTCTGTCTGGGTCTGACAGCGATTTGGTGTCCTCTGATAATCCTGTCACTTCGTTCCCTCTCAGTGGGCGGAGCCGTCAGCTGATTGCAGAGACTATTTCGGGAGTGATTTGGAAAGTGAAGAGGCAGAGATCAGAGTGCTGGGTGTGGAGAGAGTCACTGATAAGGTCCAGGTAAGGCTGTCTTATATTGCGTTCCTGCACCTTCCCACTTTCCTTTCTACTTCGGGCTGCTCTTTCAAAACTGAGATGAGGAGAAACTTCTTCACTCAGAGGGTAGTAGGTCTGTGGAATTTGCTGCCCCAGGAAGCTGTGGAAGCTACATCATTAAATAAATTTAAAACAGAAATAGACAGTTTCCTAGAAGTAAAGGGAATTAGGGGTTACGGGGAGCGGGCAGGAAATTGGACGTGAATTTAGATTTGAGGTTAGGATCAGATCAGCCATGATCTTATTGAATGGGGGAGCAGGCTCGAGGGGCCGATTGGCCTACTCCTGCTCCTATTTCTTATGTTCTTATGTTTCTCTGGTGGTTGTTCCTCGCTCTCTGGGAATTTACAACCACAAATTTTCTTTCCAAAGCTTTCTGACGACTCGTCATTCCAAATCCTTCCATTGATATCGCGCCTGTCATATTCCCAGTACGTCCCGAGTCTGCTCACAGCCAAAAGGTCAGTGCTTTCGTCCAGGAACTGCTGGCATTTTCAAAACCTTGCAGCTGATTTGTACACAGCATGATCCCACAAATAGCAGCTTGTCGTTTGGAGGTTTTGGTCGATGGAGGAACAGCGGAAGAATTTCTCTGCTCCCCTGCAAGGTCACGGGATCCATTCCATCCACCTGACTCCCACGGGGCCTCAGTTTAACCACCGACATGAAGGATGGCCCCTCCAACAGTGCGGCGCTCCCTCAGTACTGACCCTCCGACAGTGCGGCGCTCCCTCAGTACCGACCCTCCGACAGTGCGGCGCTCCCTCAGTACCGACCCTCTGACAGTGCGGCGCTCCCTCAGTACCGACCCTCCGACAGTGCGGCGCTCCCTCAGTACCGACCCTCCGACAGTGCGGCGCTCCCTCAGTACCGACCCTCCGACAGTGCGGCCCTCCCTCAGTACCGACCCTCCGACAGTGCGGCCCTCCCTCAGTACCGACCCTCCGACAGTGCGGCGCTCCCTCAGTACCGACCCTCTGACAGTGCGGCGCTCCCTCAGTACCGACCCTCTGACAGTGCGGCGCTCCCTCAGTACCGACCCTCTGACAGTGCGGCGCTCCCTCAGTACCGACCCTCCGACAGTGCGGCCCTCCCTCAGTACCGACCCTCCGACAGTGCGGCGCTCCCTCAGTACCGACCCTCCGACAGTGCGGCGCTCCCTCAGTACCGACCCTCCGACAGTGCGGCGCTCCCTCAGTACCGACCCTCTGACAGTGCGGCGCTCCCTCAGTACCGACCCTCTGACAGTGCGGCGCTCCCTCAGTACCGACCCTCTGACAGTGCGGCGCTCCCTCAGTACTGAACCTCCGACAGTGCGGCGCTCCCTCAGTACCGACCCTCCGACAGTGCGGCGCTCCCTCAGTACCGACCCTCCGACAGTGCGGCCCTCCCTCAGTACCGACCCTCCGACAGTGCGGCCCTCCCTCAGTACCGACCCTCCGACAGTGCGGCCCTCCCTCAGTACTGACCCTCTGACAGTGCAGCGCTCCCTCAGTACTGACCCTCCGACAGTGCAGCACTCCCTCAGTACCGACCCTCCGACAGTGCAGCACTCCCTCAGTACCGACCCTCCGACAGTGCGACACTCTCTCAGTACTGACCCTCCGACAGTGCGACACTCCCTCAGTACTGACCCTCCGACAGTGCAGCGCTCCCTCAGTACTGACCCTCCGACAGTGCAGCGCTCCCTCAGTACTGACCCTCCGACAGTGCGACACTCCCTCAGTACTGACCCTCCGACAGTGCAGCGCTCCCTCAGTACTGACCCTCCGACAGTGCAGCGCTCCCTCAGTACTGACCCTCCAACAGTGCAGCGCTCCCTCAGTACCGACCCTCCGACAGTGCAGCACTCCCTCAGTACTGACCCTCCGACAGTGCAGCACTCCCTCAGTACTGACCCTCCGACAGTGCAGCGCTCCCTCAGTACTGACCCTCCAACAGTGCAGCGCTCCCTCAGTACCGACCCTCCGACAGTGCGGCGCTCCCTCAGTACTGACCCTCCGACAGTGCAGCGCTCCCTCAGTACTGACCCTCCAACAGTGCAGCGCTCCCTCAGTACCGACCCTCCGACAGTGCAGCGCTCCCTCAGTACTGACCCTCCGACAGTGCAGCGTTCCCTCAGTACTGACCCTCCAACAGTGCAGCGCTCCCTCAGTACTGACCCTCCGACAGTGCGACACTCCCTCAGTACTGACCCTCCGACAGTGCAGCGCTCCCTCAGTACTGACCCTCCAACAGTGCAGCGCTCCCTCAGTACTGACCCTCCAACAGTGCAGCGCTCCCTCAGTACCGACCCTCCGACAGTGCAGCGCTCCCTCAGTACTGACCCTCCGACAGTGCGACACTCCCTCAGTACTGACCCGCCGACAGTGCGACACTCCCTCAGTACTGACCCTCCGACAGTGCGACGCTCCCTCAGTACTGACCCTCCGACAGTGCGACACTCCCTCAGTACTGACCCTCCGACAGTGCGACACTCCCTCAGTACTGACCCTCCGACAGTGCCGCTGGTTTGATTTCGTCCCACAGCCTGCTGCCTAACGGATGATAATCAGCCCACTCCCTTCACAACTCTCATTCTGCTCTTCCCTCATTTGCGTTTCCGTCTCTCTCTCTCTCTCCCCCTCCCTCTTCCTCCCTCTCTCTCTCTACCTCCCTGTCCCTCTCACCCTATCTTTCACCCTCTCTCTCTCTCTCTCTCTCCCCCTCCCTCTCCCCCTCTCTCTCTCTCGCTCCCTACCCCTCTTTCACCCTCTCTCTCTCTCTCTCTCCCCCTCCCCCTCCCTCTCCCCCTCTCTCTCTCTCTCACTCCCTACCCCTCTTTCACCCTCTCTCTCTCTCTCTCTCTCCCCCTCCCCCTCCCTCTCCCCCTCTCTCTCTCTCTCGCTCCCTACCCCTCTTTCACCATCTCTCTCTCCCTCTCTCACCCCCCTATCATGCCGTCTCTCACCCCCACTCCATCTCTCTCCTCTCCCAACCCCTCTCTCTCTCGCTTCATCTCTCTCCGCCTCTCTCTCCCTCCACCTCCAACGATTTCTCTCTCGCTCCCTCTCCCCCTCTCTCGGTCTCTATTTCTCTCCCTCTCCCTCTCCCTCCCGTCTCTCTCTCCCTCTCCCTCTCCTCCTCTCCTCCCTCTCCTTCCCTCTCTCTCCCTCTCCTCTCTCTCTCTCGCTCTCTCTCCCTCTCCCTCTCACTCCCTCTCCCTCTCCCGTCTTCCTCTCTCTCTCTCTCTCTCGTTCTCCCCCTCTCTCTCTCCCGTCTCCCCCTCTCTCTCTCCCGTCTCCCCCTCTCCCTCTCCGTCTTCCTCTCTCTCTCTCTCTCGTCTCCCCCTCTCTCTCTCCCGTCTCTCTCTCCCTCTCCCGCCTTCCTCTCTCTCTCTCTCTCTCTCTCGTCTCCCCCTCTCTCTCTTCCGAATCCCTCTCTCTCTCTCTCTCTCGTCTCCCCCTCTCTCTCTCCCGTCTCCCCCTCTCTCTCTCCCGTCTCCCTCTCTCTCCGTCTCTCTCTCTCTCTCTCCCGTCTCCCTCTCTCTCTCTCTCTCTCGTCTCCCCCTCTCTCTCTCCCGTCTCCCTCTCTCTCTCTCCCGTCTCCCTCTCTCTCCCGTCTCTCTCTCTCTCTCTCCCGTCTCCCTCTCTCTCTCTCTCCCGTCTCCCTCTCTCTCTCTCGTCTCCCCCTCTTTCTCTCCATCTACCCCCTCTCTCTCCATCTCCCTCTAATTCTCCATCCCCCTCTCCCCACCCCCCTCTGTTTCTCTCTCCCTCTCCCCTCTCCTCTCTCTCTGTCTCCCTCCCTCCCTTTCCGTCCCCCCCTCACACACACTCTCTCTCTCTCTCTCCCCCCCTCTCTCTCTCTCCCTCTCCTCCCCCTCTCTTTCTCTCCCTCTCTCTCTCTTCCCACCCTCTCCCTCTCTCCCTCTCTCTCCCGCTCTCTCTCTCCATCTCCCTCTCTCTCTCCCTGTCTCCCTCTATCTCCCCTTTCTCTCTCTCTCTCCGTCTCCCTCTCTCTCTCTGTCTCCCTCTCTCTCTCCCCGTCTCCCTCTCTCTTTCTCCCTCTCTCTCTCACTCTCTCTCTCCCCTCTCTCTCTCGCTCTCTGTCTCCCCTCTCTCTCTCTCCCTGTCTCCCTCTCTCTCCCGCTCTCTCTCCGTCTCCCTCTCTCTCTCCCCGTCTCCCTCTCTCTTTCTCCCCTCTCTCTCCCTCTCTCTCTCTCCCCTCTCTCTCGCTCTCTGTCTCTCCTCTCTCTCTCTCCCTGTCTCCCTCTCTCTAATGCTAGAATCCATTATTAAGGAAGTAGTAGCAGGACATTTGGAGACTCATAATACAATCAAGGAGAGTCAACATGGTTTATGAAGGAGAAATCGTGTCTGACAAATTTATTAGAGTTCTTTGAGAAAGTAACGGGCAGGGTGGATAAAGGGGAACCAATGGATGCAGTATATTTGGATTTCCAAAAGGCATTTGATAAGGTGCCACATAAAAGATTACTGCACAAGATAAGAGCTCATGGTGTTGGGGGTAATATACTGGTATGGATAGAGGATTGGCTAACTAACAGAAAACAAAGAGTCGGGATAAAAGGGTCATTTTCAAAATGTCAATCTGTAACTAGTGGGGTACCGCAGGGCTCAGTGCTGGGGCCTCAACTATTTACAATATATATCAATGACTTGGATGAAGGAACTGAGTGTCTTGTGGCCAAATTTGCTGATGATACAAAGATAGGTGGAAAAGCAAGTTGCGATGAGGACACAAAGGGGGAAAAAATTTGGATGGGGCCTGTTTTTGGGCGGGGGCAGCACGATCGGGTATTACCCCGTGCCCAATGGTCTCTCCGCAGCAGGGCGAGATTTTCGTCAGACCTGAGGACTCACCTGCAATCTGTGTCTGTGTTAGTAATCAGCATTGAACGAGGATTTCATGCAATTCACACTTTCAGCCAGCAGGGGGAAGCTCCAATCTCTTAAAGGCAGGCTGTCTGTTCGAAATCTCTTAAAGGTAGCTGGTACCTGTTATTTGCTGAATATAACAGCCTGCTGTCTGCACGGAGTCTGAACAGAGATCAGGCATCGCACATAAAACTCAGATGCAGGTCCCGTCCCTGTGTTTACAAACTGATGAGTTATGTTAAAACATTGAATAAAGGTTGCGCACCACTAAATCCCACATCCTCCAATCTGCATTCCGGACCTCACCGACCTGCTGATCCGAGTTGGTCCCAGGCCTGTGAGAGTGCGTGCACCAAGGTTCTCTGCTGATCCACTAGAGGCCTTGGTGCAAGAGGTGGACAGAAGGAGGGACATCCTATATCCGCAGTGGGGGGTGGGGGGAGGGGGTGCAAGAGGCCCTCCTGAGATATGCTCAAAAGGCAGTGGGGGTCAGCGGGGGACGAAGTCAATGCCAGGAGCACAGCAACCACGAACATGGATGCAGTGCAGGAAGAAGTTCAATGCTTTGCCATGAGTGGTCAAGATGAGTGAGGTCAATTGTCCTTGGCATCTCCGACCAACTGCTCCACCCACTACACCCCCATCACCCACATACCAACAAACTCTATCCATCAGTACTCAACTCTTACAATCAGATGCTTCCTCTCACCCTCACACATCACCACTGTTGCAAGCCGCACACCCACAACTCACAGGTCACACACACTGGTAGCTATTCAACCACGACAGGCACACCTCCCAGACACACTTCTCACTTTCTTGCAGGAAACGGTGGAGCATTCCAGGAGGCAGCAAGTGGCCGTGGCATTTAGTCCCTCGAGCCTGTTCCAACATTCAATGAGATCACGGTTGGTCTGTGACCTAACTCCATATACCCACCTTAGCCCCACATCCCATAATACCCTTGGTTCACAGAAATCTCTCACTCTCCCACTCCCTCACTCTCTCCCTCCACCGCACTCTCACCCTCTCTCTCTCTTCTGCTCACTCTCTCATTCTCTCTCTCTCTCTCCCACCACTCTCTCCCTCTCTCTCTCTCTATCACCCTCTCACACCCACTCCCTCACCCCTCTCTCTCCCACTCTCTAACTCTCCCTCCCCCTCTCTCCCTGCTACTCCCTCTGCCTCACCCCCTCTCTCTCCCTCTCAGTCTCATTCTCTCTCTCCCTCTCTGTTCCTCTCCCTCTCTCTCCCCTCCCCACCTCTCTCTCTCCCCCCTCTCCCTTCCCCCTCTCTCTCTCCCCCTCTCTCCCCCCTCTCTCTCTTCTCTCTCACTTCCCTCCCCCCCTCTCTCTCAACCCCTCTCACTCCCTCCCCCTCTCTCTCTCAACCCCATTCTCCCTCTCTCCCTCTGTCTCCCTATCCGTCTCTCTCTCTCTCTCTCTTCCCATCACAAGCCCACTCTCTCACCCTCACACTGTCTCTCGCTCTCACTCCCCCACTCTCTCTCCGGCTCTCTCTCTCTCTCATTGTCTCTCTCCCACCACTCTCTCCCTTTCCCTCTACATCTATCTCCCGCTTCCCCTCTCTCTCTCTCCCTGCACCTCTTCTCTCTCTCTCACCCACATTCTCTCCATCTCTCTCCCTCCGTCTCACACCTCTCTCTCCCTCTCCCTCTATCTCTCCCACACCCA